>NW_015388326.1:34951-127777 GCF_001527695.2 Protobothrops mucrosquamatus | reverse complement strand
TGGGAATCCAGCAGTGTGTTAATTTACAAACCGTAAAGTGAATACATAAATATAAATCCAGTCCATTTAAATTCTGTGCCCCAGACCAAATCCCAGGGCCAGAAGAATTTTAGAAACATTAGTTGGATGGAGAAAGAAAGCAGAGAAAAACTGGATTGCATGAGTGTCTGAAAACTTAGTGTATTAGAAAACAAAGATGTCTAAACAATATTTGGGAAAATGTGGGTTATTTATCTAAGTAATAATAGTGGCGCAATTGATAAAAGTGTTAATATATTCTATTGGAGATGGTTACAATTTTTTTAAGAAATACATTTTCCGTCCTGTATAAGATGGCATTTTCATAAATGCCACAGTGACATCTGTGTAGCTACAGTTAAATGTCAGGCTAGTTTTGAAAGCTTCCTTCACAGTTAGCGAAGGAAACACATTTTGAGATAGCTCAATTTTCAGTAGAGGAGTAGTAGTAGTAGTAGTAGTAGTAGTAGTAGTAGTAGTAGTAGTAGTAATAATAATAATAATAATAATAATAATAATAATAATAATAATAATAATAATAATAATAATACAGTTGGAAGGGACCTTGGAGGTCATCTAGTCCAACCCCCTGCTCAGGCAGGAAACCCTATACCATTACAGACAAATGGCTGTCCAGTCTCTTCTTAAAAACTTCCAGTGTTGGAGCATTCACCGCTTCTGCCAGGAGGTTTCTCCTTAGTTCTAGGTTGCTTCTCTCCTTGATTAGTTTCCATCCATTACTTCTTCTCCTGCCTTCAGGCACTTTGGAGAATAGCTTGACTCCCTCTTTTTGTGGCAACCCCTGAGATATTGGAATACTGCTATCATGTCCCCCCTTGTCCTTCTTTTCATTAAACTAGACATACCCAATTCCAGCAACCGTTTCTTATATGTTTTAGCCTCCAGTCCCCTAGTCATCTTTGTTGCTCTTCTCTGTACTCTTTCTAGAGTCTCACCATCTTTTTTACATTGTGGTGACCAAAACTGGATGCAGTATTCCAAGTGTGGCCTTACCAAGGCATTGTAAAGTGGTATTAATACTTCACGTGATCTTGATTCTATCCCTCTGATAATGCAGCCTAGCACTGTGTTGGCTTTTTTGGCAGCTGCATCACAGTGCTGGCTCATATTTAAGTGATTGTCCACTAGGACTCCCAAGATCCCTCTCACAGTTATTACTATTGAGCAAGATACCACCTATACTATACTATACCTGTACATTTGGTTTTTCTTGCCTAAATGTAGAACCTTACTTTTTTCACCATTGAATTTCATTTTGTTAGATAGCGCCCAGTGTTCAAGTCTGTCCAGATCCTCTTGTATCTTAAGCCTGTCTTCTGTAGTGTTGGCTATTTCTGCCAGCTTGGTGTCGTCTGCAAATTTGATGAGTTCCCCATCTATCCCCTCGTCCAAATCGTTGATGAAGATGTTGAAGAGCACTGGGCCTAGAACAGAGCCCTGGGGCACCCCACTACACACTTCCCTCCATGTAGATGCGGTTCCATTGAGGACCACACGCTGAGTACGGCCGGTCAGCCAGCTATGAATCCATCTGGTGGTGATGCTGTCTAACCCACATTTTTCTATCTTATCAAGTAGTAGGTTGTGATCTACTTTATCAAATGCCTTACTGAAGTCCAAGTAAATTATATCCACAGCATTCCTCTGGTCCACTAATTTTGTCACTTGGTCAAAGAAAGCAATAAGATTTGTCTGGCATGATCTATTTTTGACAAACCCATGTTGGCTTTTAGTAATGACTTCGTTTGCCTCTAGGTGTTCGCTGATTCGTTGTTTGATTATCTTTTCCAGAATCTTCCCAGGTATTGAGGTTAGGCTGATAGGTCTATAGTTTCCTGGATCTATTTTTTCCCCTTTTTTGAAGATGGGAACTATATCAGCTCTTTTCCAGTCCTTCAGTAGTCCCCCAATGCTCCAGGATCTTTGAAAAATATAGTTCAGTGGTTCTGAGATAATATCTGCCAGTTCCTTGAGAACCTTGGGGTGTAATCCATCTGGTCCTGGTGATTTGAACTCGTCTAGGCTGGACAGTTATCATTTTCTTGCCTATCTTAATTTGTGTTTCTAATCTGTTTTTTATGGTACTGTTATTGATAGGTTGGATTGTTTTTTCCCTTTGTGTAAAGACATGCAAAAAACGGTTAAATAGTTCTGCTTTCTCCCTGTTGCTTGTCACCTTCTTGCCACTTTCCCCCACTAATGGACCAACCATTTCCTTATTTCTTTTCTTGTTTTTTACATGTTGAAAGAAGCTTTTTTTTTTTTACTTTGGTCGCAAGCCTTAGTTCATTTTGAGCCTTAGCTTTCCTCACTTCATCTTTGCATGCTCGAGCTATTTGCTGATATTCTGCCTTAGTTATGTGCCCCTCTTTCCACTTTTTATACTTGTCCTTTTTACCTTTCAATTTATCAGAGAGTTCTTTATGCAGCCATGCTGGTTTCTTTTGAGAGCTGTTATTTTTCTTCTTTGTTGGTATTGTGCTAGACTGGGCTTTTATTATCTCACTTTTCAAAATTTCCCAAGCTTCTTGAGTTGTTTTCCCCTTGAGGATTCTCATCCATGGAATCCTTCCCAGGCTCTCTCTAAGTTTATTGAAATTAGCTGTCTTAAAGTCCAAGACTCTAGTTTGACTGTGTTCTATTGCTTGTGCTTCCATAATGTTGAATTCCAATATTGCATGATCACTTCCCGCCAAGGTTCCTGTGGCTTCAACACCTTCTATCATTTCATTTCTGTTAGTGAGGATTAGATCCATTACGGCTAATCCCCTAGTTCAGTGGTTCTCAACCTGTGGGTCGGGACCCCATTTGGGGTCGATCGACCATTTCACGGGGGTCGCCAAGCAAGGCTGTCTGCCATTTTTTTGTCCGCCATTTTTTTCCCCTTTTCCGGCAGGTGCCTTACCTCCCTTGGGCTGGGCCAGCTGGTGGTCGGCCTGCTCCGTCTCTGCCGCTTGCCAGCTATGCCTCGGCCGGCACAGGGGGCGGAACCACGCATGTGCGGCGCTCCCGGGCAGGGAAAGTCCTCGACTTACGACCGGTTGGGAAGTCCTCGACTTACGACCGGTTTAGTCCTCGACTTACAACCAGTTGGGGTCGCGGCATTAAAAAGATTGAGAACCACTGCCCTAGTTCCCTTCTCTACCTTTTGGGAGACAAAGTTGTCTGCTAGGTTTGTCAGGAATCTGTTTGATCTTCCACAGTGGCCTTTTCCATTTTGCTCCTTATATCTCTGAAAACCTCTGAAAAAGTAAGCCTACAGCCTATCCTGCTAAGTTCCTGCCCCAAGCTCTGGAAATCATTCTGCACAGAGAGTACATCTTTTTGGGACAGATCGTTAGTGCCAAGATGTACAATAGCACCCACATCACAGTCCTTGCTGGCATTCTTGACTATATTACAAATACTCTTCTTGTCCCTACTGGCAGTAGCACCTGGAAGATACCTGATCTCTTTTGAAACCTCTGTGTCCTTTCCTAAATTTACATCCCTTATAATTGAATCACCAACCAGAAGGTGGCTTCTCTTTTTGGATGCCTTTCTCTTCTTGTGTGACTGATGTGTAATATCTGATTTACACTTCTCCCTGTCGAAAACAAGTTCTTCATCTCGGACCACGATCCCCTGCTTATTTGAGTTATCATAACAACTACCTTGACCTGTCTCCTTTATGTCCCTATTAAGGTCAGCAAGGGCACTGAATCTGTTATGCAGGGACACAGCGAAAGCTTTGTGTTTATGGTTCACAGCTCTCACCCTGCCAGATCTCACGGTTGTCCACACTGCCCTTCTCCTGCAGGATCTTTGTGGTAGCAGGAGGGGCAATAAAATAGAAGGGCTGAACCGGACACCTAATTTCTGCCCGAAGAGCACAGATTACAGACCCTAGATAAATAATCTGTCCTTGTAGACTAGTGATTCGTTTACAAATAGGACAGTTTCCAAGTTTGAAAAGAGTACTGCGAAAGACAGCTGCAAAACATGTGTTGCACTGAACTAAGCCAGACATTTTGAGATGAAAAGAATCTCAGACGCACTTGCCCTGAATGTACCGCTGCTGTTTTTTATTTTTAGTTATATGATTCACGCACCTTTAAGTTTCTTTCAGTTCCTCTGCTGGCATGGAAATTAAAAGTAACTTTTGAAGAAAATTGCCATCTTTTGTCCAGGTCAGACTTTATGAATTTATGAAGGTTAGTTAGAAGAACAAGCGATATGTGTATTATATTTCCTGAACCCTCATCTTATTCCAAGATCTGGAATATGTTATTTTTAGAACTTAAGGAAGGTTGGCTTCATTGATCAGCCAAAAGAGTATAGTGGTAGCTGAATATTATTGCAGAGGCTGGCTGAGGATCATTTCTCTGTGTGGAGAGTCAGGAAAAATATCTTCTCAGTGAAAGCCTCCCCCCCTCCCTGTTTTGGAACAGCCTGACCCACCAAATGAGAATGGCCTTTTTCCTCTTGCCTTTTTGGGAAGTAAAGAAGTCCATGCTCCTTTTCAATAGCCTTTTGGGCTGGAGAGCGCAACTTATTGAGAAACGGCCAACTCCAGGGATGAAACCACTTCTACTTTTGGGGCCACATGCTATGTTTTATTTGTGAATTTTATTATCTGTGTTTTATGTTTATTTATGATGATTTTTATTATGACTCAATCAGAATCATTAAAGGGGTCAGCAAATTAATAATTTTAATAAACAAATTCATCCAAAAAGCAGTTGAGAACTTTGACAGGGCTAGAATCAATTTTTGGCTTAGCTGATACAACCATAGGGCAGGATTGGACAGCCCACTGACCGCAGCCAGCGTCTTTTATTGAAGCTCTGGAGTTCTCAGTTATCATAACCCTTCAGTTGCCAGATAACTTAACACCAGCAGCACGATCTTCTAACTGTTGGGTATGGGAAAGTAAGGATGCAGTATTTTCCTCTAAAATAGTGTTGCTATTAATATTAATTTTCTCTAAAGGAATGTCAGATTAATAATAATAATAATAATAATATAACAATAATAATAATATAATAATAATATAATAATATAATCTGAAAAAACAGTGGACCACCTTGTAAGCTGCTGCAAGAATATCACACAGACTGACTACAAGCAGCAGCATGACAAAGTAGCAACAATGGTGCATTGGAAGATCTGCAAGAAATATCATTTGCCTGTAAGCAAGAACTGGTGGGATCATAAAATAGAGAAAGTCATAGAAAATGAAAAAATTAAACTGCTCTGGGACTTCAGAATTCAAACAGACAAGCACCTGCAATATAACACCCCGGACTTAACAATTGTCGATAAGAAAGACAAAAAAGTCTAGATAGTGGACGTGGCAGTGCCTGGAGACAGCAGAATAGACAAGAAAGAACTGGAGAAGATAACAAAATACAAAGACCTAGAAATAGAAATAGAAAGACTGTGGCAAAAGCAAGCAAGGGTAGTACCAATAGTAATAGGTGCCTTGGGTGCAATCCCAAAACAACTGGAGCACCACTTGAACACCATTGGCATTGACAAATTCACCATTAGTCAATTGCAAAAGGCGGCCTTACTAGGAACTGCTGCCATCCTGCGACGATATCTGTAATACCATCAAACATCCACATCTACCTATCCCAGGTCCTTGGTAAGGACTTGATAGCTAGACAAAATGCCAAATCTAGTCTGAACATCTGGCTGACTGTGTGATGATCCATAATAATTATACCATTGTCATCGGGGCACTGGGAACTATGTCCAAAATATTTCAAGAAACTGCAGCTTCCTGCAATAACTCCAGCAATGCTACAAAAAACTGCGCTACTCGGAACATCTTACATTTTAAGGAGGTACCTGGTTGATATCTAGGATGCTGGCAGCAACCCATGTCAACCATCAGCACCAGTCAATTTGAATGTTCAGTTGACTGAGGTTCACGTCTAATGAATAATAATAATAACAACAACAACAACAATAATAATAGAAGATCAGACAGTTGGAGAAGAAAAAAGGGCATTGGAAAACTATCTGAAGGATAGTAAAGAAGATGCACTAAAGCAAAGAGACCAAACTGGTCTACTAGAAAGACCAGATGAAAAGCAAAAAAGAGACATGGGAAGACAAAGCATTACATGGCCCATAAATTAAAAAAAATAGCAGGCAAAGCAAATAATAACAAGACCTGGCAACAGCTAAGAGCAGGAAAGATGAAGAAAGAGACAGAGGAGCTAATTCTGGCTGTATAAGACCAAGCTTTAAGAACAAATGCATACAAAGCCAGAATTCAGAAGATAGCAACAGACAGCAAGTGCCGCCTCTGCAAAGAAGCTGAAGAAATAATGGACTATCTGGTTAGCTGCTGCAAGAAGTTTGCACCAAGCCCAGAATGACTACAAACAACAGCATGACAAAGTAGCAACAATGGAAGATCTGCAAGAAATACCATGTGCCTGCAAGCAAGAACTGGTGGGACCATAAAATAGAGAAACTAATAGAAAATGAAGAAACTAAAATGCTCTGTGACTTTAGAATTCAAACCGACAAGCACCTGCTACATAACACCCCAGACTTAATAATTATTGATAAGAAAGTCAAACAAGTCTGGATAGTGGACATGGCAATACTGGAGAAGACAACAAATACTAATACCTGCAAATAGAAGTGGAATGACTGTGGCAAAAGAAAGCAAAGATAGTACCAGCAGTAGTAGTAATAGTAGTAATAGTAATAATAAAAATAGTAGTAGTAGTAGTAGTAGTAGTAGTAGTAGTAGTAGTAGTAGTAGTAGTAGTAATAGGAGGAGGAGGAGGAAGAAGAAGAAGAAGGAGGAGGAGGAGGAGGTGGTGGTGGTGGTGGTGGTGGTGGTGGTGGTGGTGGTGGTGGTGGAAGTGGAAGGGACCTTGGAGGTCATTTAGTCCAACCCCCTGCTCAGGCAGGAAACCTTATACCATTTCAGACAAATGGCTGTCTAGTCTCTTCTTAAAAACAACCTGCTTTTGGAGGCAGGTTGTTCCACTGGTTAATTGTTCTAACTGTCAGGAAGTTTCTCCTTAGTTCTAGGTTGCTTCTCTCTTTGATTAGTTTCCATCCGTTGCTTCTTGTCCTGCCTTCAGGCGCTTTGGAGAATAGCTTGACTCCCTCTTCTTTGTGGCAACCCCTAAGATATTGGAACACTGCTATCATGTCCCCCCTCGTCCTTCTCTTCGTTAAACTAGACATACCCAATTCCAGCAATAAGCGCCTTGAGTGCAACCCCAAAATAACTGGAGCACCTCTTGAATACCATTGGCAGTGATAAATTCACCATCAGTCAATTGCAAAAGGCAGCTTGACTCGGAATAGTTTGCATCCTGCAACAATACCTCTAACATCATGAAACATCCACATCTGCCTATGTCAGATCCTTGGGAATGCCTCCCAGATATTGGTAAACTATAACTCCTAGCCATACACTCAATCAAAGAAGAGGGAGTCAAACTATTCTCCAAAGCGCCTGAAGGCAGGATAAGAAGCAACGGATGGAAACTAATCAAGGAGAGAAGCAACCTAGAACTAAGGAGAAACTTCTTGACAGTTAGAACAATTAACCAGTGGAACAACCTGCCTCCAGAAGCGGTAAATGCTCCAACACTGGAAATTTTTAAGAAGAGACTCGACAGCCATCTGTCCGAAATGGTGTAGGGTTTCCTGCCTGAGCAGGGGGTTGGACTCGATGACCTCCAAGGTCCCTTCCAACTTTATTATTATTGTTGTTGTTGTTGTTATTATTATTATTATTATTATTATGTCAAAGCAATACAAAGTCAATGATTGATCTCTTAGTAGCGGCACTGATTACTCTGTCAAGAAATAGAATGGAGCACACAAGCTTTCTGCATAGTTTGTAGTATTTAAACACTCTATAATAATAATAATAATGATAAAGTTGGAAGGGACCTCAGAGGTCATCTAGTCCAACCTCCTGCTCAGGCAATAGCCACTTTGTGTGAAGGCCAAGCTTCATATACTGATGACTTCTGAGTATTACAAGCTAGGAAGGAATCTTTTACGACAGGGTGTGACTGTACTGACTAAATTTATTTATGAACATTCCTTTTTTTCCATGGAATTTGAGGGCTTTTCCAGGGAGCTTTCCCTCATGTCAGTTTTACCTAGATTCAGCATGTCCAATGTCCAGTACAGTTACATATCCTAAACTACAGATGATGGTGGGTTTGTATATCATCCCTAAGCTTTGTGGCTTTCAAAATTCTTCCTTCTCCTGAACAGACCAGTTTAATGACCTTAAGTTTTTAAAACGTTTATAATCGTAGCAGCGTTATTTTGAGGGGCTTGGGCAAATTTTAGCTATTTATTTACAGTGTTTATAAATTGCCTCAATCGTTTAGACTTCTGACAGTTTTTTCAATTACAGAAATGGAAATGTATTTATTTAAAAGATTTATATAGCCGCCCATATTTTATAAAATAATGCTGGCCAGCTAACAATAGGTAAATCAGAAACAATAAGCCAGCATGGCTGGCTGAGGAATTCTGGGAATTGAAGTCCACAAGTCCTAAAAGGGCCAAGTTTGAAGACCCCCTGCACTAGCACAACTGGGCTTGAACCCCACCTGAAAGGATTCAGGTAAGCCACTTCCTCCCAGTCCCTTTGGTGAAAGAACTGGGATTTGCATTTCTCTTTTCCTTCACAGAAAGAATAGTAGAAGACCATGAAGTGATTGTTGAAGTCCATTCGAAGTGGGAAATTGAAGAAGGCAATAAATTTTATTTCCGGAAAAACTATGCCAAATACGAGTTCTTTAAAAACCCTGAGGTAAGTTCTTACTGTATGATATGTTTACGATATAGATAAATATCTCAGCTTGAATACTCAGCATAATTCTTCCTAGTTACAGGAACTCACCAGCTCTACGAAGTCTAGTGACAAAAATCTTTGGAGCATATACCATTATCCCTTTGATTCAAAGGACTAACAGTTCATCCCCACATTTTTTTCCCTTTTTTATTACAACACAGCAAGGTAAAGTTGTAGAGTGGAGTGAGGAATCGTTCAGCACTAGCCAGACTACCTAAAGCAGAGGCTGGCTCAGAAATTCTGGGAGTTGAAGTCCACAAGTCATACAAGGGCCATCGTTCCCCACCGCTGACCTAAAGTGACATAGGTTCCTCATGCCCCCACCCAGTGGAAGAGCTGGCATTGTAGGAGGTCATTTTCTTTGTTCTTGTGCCCATCTTCTGAAAAAAAAACCAAGAGTTTCGCAAATAGGCTTGCAAAACCTTGCTTGCTCCAAATTCTTCAGCTACTTCCTATGTATGAATAGAGCTTGAAGGTTGTGGTGGCAGTCAAAAATCTCTTGCTGAGAGGCAATTGACTGTATATTGTGTTATATACAGACAAAAGTGACAAATGGTTTTCTTTTTGAGTTCCTTTCAATGATTGCAAGCTGTGAGCTGTGTACATTATAAGAGTCTTCCACCACATGTTATCTTCCAATTGTGCTGGAACACATCTAGAGAAGACGTGGACGTATTACACTTAGTCCTCACTTAATAACTGCCCTCTTTAGTAACCACTTGAATTTATGGCAGCCTTGTAAAAGTAACTTTGCAATAAGCCCTTGCATTAATGATCATCCCAGGGTCATGTGGTCATTCAGTTGCCATTTGCACGCTTCACAGTTGACTTCTGACAAGCAGAGCCAGTGGAGAAGTCAACAGTGAAATTGCATGTTGTATTCACATGATGTCTCACTTAATGACCATGGGTGATTCATTTAACAACTACAGAGAAATCACATGTTTTGCTTAATGATCACATTTTTTTAGTGACAGATTGCTGGCTTCAATTGTGGTTGTTACGCTAGGACTACGTACCTGTACTTAAGTCCACAGAAAATTTCCTTGGCCATGGAATACTGACTGGCAGTAGAAATGTCTTTCCCCTGTCTACTACCATGTTATTTCTTTTAGTAAGTAACATCAACACAGACCTTCTGCTTACCAAGGAAGTGTTCTTCTGTTGAACATTGATTTCAGACACAATGGCTGCTGAAGTATTTTGTGTGAGGAAAGCCACCTTCTTCCCTCAAAGCTAGTTCCCATTGCTTGATTTTATTATGCTAGCTTATTATAATATCAAGTACTGTACTCTGATTTGCTGGGAGTCAGGCATTCTTTCCATCCACATTCACAAATAAATCTGATGCAAAGTTGCTAAATTCCAATTTGTCACTAGAGTAGGCAAGAGTTATTAAGAGTTTTCTGTATTGCTGTATTGCCATCTGGTGGTTGCCTGGATGTTTGCTGTCTAGATCAGTGGTGGCGAACCTATGGCACGCATGCCAGAGGCGGCACTCAGAGCCCTCTCTGTGGGCACGCACGGCATACCCCGGAGATGGCAACCGCCCCTCTTCAACCAACCGCCCGCTAACTCACCGAGGTCCCACGTGGCCGGATGCATCCCAGCATGGCTGGTTTCCCTCCCCCCCATCCCATCCCTCCTGAACTCGCATACTCTCCTTTTCCCGGGCACGACCCACTGCATTGCCTCATCAGCTGTCAGCCAGCCATCCAGCTTAGAGGCGGCTTCTCTGAACTTCTGGCGGTGGGCTGTGGAGCCCCAGTGTGCGCCAGTCGAGGGGCCGGCAGGCTGTGGCTGCTGCCGGATACTGTCGGCCCCCATGCACTCGCTGGCCTCTCTGCGGGGGCCGATGGTGTCAGGCAGCAGCCGCCCCGGCCCCTACCTCGCCTTGCCCTGCGACAATGGCACCCCCACCCTGCCTCGCCTTGCCTCACCTCACCCCGCAGGACAAGCCTCCTGCCCATCGCCCCACCTGCCAGAGACCCCCTGGCTCACCCCCAACCCTGCCTGTCCCCCACAGGCATCCCTCCCCACGAGCAACATCGAAGTGAGCACATCCACCTTGGCCACACCCACCCAGTCTGCCATGACCACCATAGCCACACCCAGCCAGTGGGCCACGCCCACCTGGCACCCGGCAATAAATAAGTGGGGTTTGGGTTTCAGCTTGGGCACTCGGTCTCTAAAAGGTTCGCCATCACTGGTCTAGATTATGATAATCGTGGTGAAGCCCACAATGTAGCTCAAGCTTATGAAACATGTAGTGCCTCCTGTTAACTTTTTATTTTGCAGATATTTTTCCCAGACCATTTGGTATCCCTTTCAAACGAGAGCAATGGCACAATGAACCATACACAGATACTGCAGGTAAGGTACTGAAATGAAATTTATCTGTGGATCAAACCACAGATTCTGTTAAGCCCCACTAAGTGGATTCTGCTCTCTGTGTAAAGTAAGCACTGGGGATCTGATTTAATTTTCCCCTCTCAAGCAACCCTAGTTGAGATTGCATCCCTTGTGGCTGACTTTTATGGTGTTCTAAAGCTTTCATATGTCTCATTAAAACAGTGGGAGGGGTGGGAGCGGCAAGTAAATAAGGATGGAGAGAAGCTGACCACAATGAGGACTACTATGGGGCTAAGAAGTTGGATTTGCTGTTACTTTACTCATCTAAATTCTTTTAGATTCTTCATATTTAAGTCAAAGCTTGCTTGTTTTTTAAAAAGACATAACCATTGGTGTCTTCCTTAAAGTAACTTAAAGTTATATGAAGACTCTTAAGCATGACCACTTAAAAAAAATAACAGGATTTGCATGATTTAGTATTATTCTTGCAATATGTGGAATGCTAAACTTTATACTTTCATAGATGGGTGCTTTGTTTTTGTATATGGGTTATGTATGTGTATTGACAGGGGTGAGATGGTGAAGATATGGGAGCAAACTGCCCCTTTATTTGTATTTTCAGTTTTTATAGTTCATAATTTTTCAAGCTCTAAAGCAGCCTTTCTCCACTGGAGTTTCATGGAACTCTAGGGTTCCTGAAGAGGTTGCAAGAAGTTCTGTGAAAGATCATTATTAAGGGGAAAAAAACTTTGTTTTTTACTTCACATGCTGTGCAATGCTAGCAGTCTGCTGAGAATTTTCACGTACCATGACTCGGCCCTTTGTAAATGTTGTAAAATATGGATTGTATAGGTTAGAAGTGAATTGTAGGGGTGAAATGCTCCTATTCTTAATGATTTTCTCATTTAGCTATTTGTTATGCCATTTTGTTTTGTATTTTATTATGTTATATATGCACAACTTATTAACCATGACCTATAGATATAAAAAAATATATGCAACGGTTCCCTGAGACGTTGCAAAAGTACTTGATGTGTTCCTGTGAGGTAAAAAAACGCTGAGAAGGGCTGCTCTAAAAGATCCTTTTTTTGACTGTAATTATTCAAACTGCACAATACTTAACAGGGTCAAACTCACCATATATTTAATGTAAGTAAGGGCTGTTTTATTTTCAGTTTCCTTCCTATTTTTTTTAGCATGTAGTTCACTCCTCTCCTTAAGCAGCTTCACATTGTTTTTTCAATGAACTGTTCACCGTGTTCCAGAACCTCTTACTAGAGGCTTTAATTCCAGTACAGGTAGTCCCTTGACTTACCACCACAATTGAGCCCAATTTTTTCTGTTGCTAAGTGAGACATTTCTTAAGTGAGTTTTGCCCCATTTTACGACCTTTCTTGCCACAGTTGTCAGGTGAACCACTGCAGTTGTTAAGTGAATCTGGCTTCCCCATTGACTTTGCTTGTCAGAAGGTTGCAAAAGCTGATCATGTGACCCCAGGGACACTGCAACCGTCATAAATATGAGTCAATTGCCAAGCATCTGAATTTTGATTAGGTCACCATGGGGATGCTGTAATGGCCGTTAAGTGTGAAAAACGGTCATAAGTCACTTTTTTGAGTGCCATTATAACTTTGAATGGTCACTAAACAAATGGTAGTAAGCTGAGGACCACTTATCATTTATTTTTAAACCTTTGCTTTTTGGTGTGCTCCTATACAACCCTTTGTACTTGCTCACATCATATTTCATTTGCTATTTTGAATCCAGTTCAATCCTCCATTGAAGAGAAGCTGTTGGAATCCTCTGCCATCTTTTTTTGGTGCTACTATCCTGAACAGGTCGATCCAATTAGTAAATTTGGTCACTTTGTTGCTCCCTCTTCATTCCAGATGACTTTTTAAAACAGACTAAAAATACAGATTCTACCAGCATTTCCTGACGATTCCGTTCTGAATATTGAACTGAATATTGAATATTATTACTCGAGTCCAAAAGTGATTTCTGTTCTCTAGCCAATCGCCTTTCCTTAAGATCACCATATTTCCCTCTGCTGCTGAAACTGCTCAGGAGCCTTTGGCAAAAGTTAATTGAGTATTCCAGATCTTCATGATCTGTCCAGTTATCTCTGTCTACGTGCTCACTGATACCATAAGACAGTTTAGAGATTTAGCTTAGACCTATCCATATGAAACCATGTTGGTTCTCATTTTTCTATGTTTGATTATTATTGATCTGGAACAAATTAATGGGTAGCTAATTGTCCTATAATTGCCTGTATCTCCCCTCAGTTTCTCTTTTAGAAATTGGAATCTTACTGATAATTTTCCAGTCCTTGGGAATAGATGGCAATCTTATACAGATTGTGTATTTTTATTAGCAGGTCAGCAATTTCATGTAGTTCTTGGAATCCCTCAGGTGGATACCATCTGGCTTAAGATTTATTTATTCTTCAGGTGTCAGTTAGGTTTATAAGCATCTCTTCCTTTTAATGAAGTCACTGTGAGTATTTGTGTGTGTGTGCGTGCATTTGTGTAGCAGAGAAAAAGTGAGCCTGGAGAAAAAGAATGGCCTTCTCACCTAACTGCGCTATCAGATGATGTTATATGTAATAATAGCCTGCCATCTGCAAAAAGATACTGAAGAAATTATAGCTGGTTGGTTGAATTGTGAATAATATTGGATGAGACAACTGAGCAGAATTCCAGTCCCAGCTGTGAAAAACCTTCTGCTAATTATAAGCGCTTTCATGGAGATAGGGGGGCTTTCTCTGCAACAGGAAACGTTGCTGGATCTGGGTCTTACTAATTGCTCTTCTGAAATACGCAAACAGGAACCCAGAGCAGCAATGGTTGTAGAATAAGGTGAACTTACTATGGGAGTTATCTTGAACACACTTAGCATTTACAGCACTTAGCATTTTAAGAAAGTTGTAGATCTTTCAACAATATATATAATACGCAGAAGCTCATTGTACAATGTCCTAAGCAAATGCCAATGCTAGAATTCCTCATTGTGTACAAAGAACTGCAAGATAAAAGAACATTCCAATGGAATTTAAAGAATGGGGTCTCTCTCTCTCCCTCTCCCTCTCTCCCTCTCTCAGATGTTTTTAAGTTCCAGTGCATATCCTGAAATTCATGGTTATTTGCATTTTAAAGAGCAAGGGAAGAAAACCTGGAAAAAAATGTACTTTTTGTTGCGAAGATCTGGTCTGTATTTTTCCACTAAGGGAACATCAAAGGTAAGTTTGGCAAATGGAAAGGAAGAAGTGTTAGAAATTGGTATGCGTTTTATTTTTATGTAATAGAGGTTTTTTTTATCATTTTAAATCTGTACAGATTTAGAAAAAATTCTCCTCAGTTTTGTTCTTGTTGAGCAGTAGTTCCTAACATTTTCTATGCACTACATCCCTAGGAAATGTTTGATTAATATTTGCCTGATTAATATAAAAGTAATTTTGACTTGTACCTAAGTGACACAAGCCACTCTTTGTGGCACCCTCTGAAATTTCATCTCGCACCCCCTGGGGGCTGGGTGGGCACCCCTCGTTGGGAACGTCTGTTGTGGAGAAAGAGAGGTGAAAAAGTGAAAAATCCAGTCCTTGTGATATAGACTTGGAATGAATTAGGATTTGAAATTAGAATAAATGGAATTTATTTATGAAAACTATAGCTAAATTTCCACTTTAAAGGATTAATGAAGTTGCTCTTGAAATATAAAATTCCTTTTTTTCAAAAAAAAAAAAAAGTTACATTGTGATTAAGACTGCAGTTCTATAGTCTCTGGGAGGGTATCACAACAGCTATAATATTATCCTGATGGTCTCTACCTATGGAAGAAGTGGTGATGTCCTGTACATTTTTAATATATTCATTTATTTTATCCCACCTTTATTATTTTTCTAAATAACTCAAGGCAGTGAACCTAGCTAATACTCCTTCCTCCTCCACCTCTTTTCCCCACAAAACAAATGAAAACTTTTTACTGGAGGACTGTCACTTGAGTTCTTCCAGCAACACTCTGGAAGAGGACCGAGGGATCTGCTTTCCCTAATTGTCTTGGAAATTGTTGGGAATTCTCTGGTTCAGGAGCTGTAGCAGTTAGCTTTCCTTCTCTTAGGATTGAAACCAAGGGAAGATATCATGACCTGGGAAAAAATATCCACTGAGTTATATCCTCAGGGTATAGGCCAAAAAGTAGCGATGGCAGCCATGACTTCATGACCAAAGCCCCACCCCTTTGTACAGAAAACAACATTGCTGCACATACAAAGGAGCCGGGCTTTTGTTACTTGGACTGATCTGTCAAAGCTGGGTTTTTTGACCCTCCCTGCAGGACTGGATGCCCCTGCAGTTGGTGCATATTTGTCAAGGCCTTGCCTTTGGTAAAACTTGCTGTATCCGTGCATTACAATAAACAATGGCATATAGTTCCTCCTATATTTCTGGCAATGATGGTTTTCTCAGTAGTTTCCAACAGTTTTCTCCAATCTACATTTTGATTTATTCTCAAATTTGATATCCCCAGTTGCTTCTGGATGAAACTAATAGTTGAAAAATCACATGAGGGTCAACACTTCATATTGGACCATAGTTCGCTTTTGGTGTAATCTGTTGAATGAACTACACTGGCTGGGTTTATACTTCATCTTGTGTAACAAATTAAAAACAGCAAAGCCAAATAAGTCACATTCTGGTTTAGCAGAGTCTCTAAACACAATTATCATGTTCAATAATTCAAGTTCTTTTCCTTTAAAAAACATTTATTGTTCCTCTTCAGTGTATAAGGCTATTTTAGTAGTGTTGATGGAAGTTTCCCTAATCTAAAAGATCTTGAATGGTCATAAGATGCTGTACGCAACTTGGAAAAACTTTCCATAATTCTTTGAAAATTCATTGTGTTCCACTATAGGCTTTTTTTCTCTCCCTCTCCCTCTCTCAACCACACACACACACACACACACACACACACACACGAGCAATAATTTAAAAGTGGATGTAATATTTTTATGTTTTTCGTTTTAGGAACCACGACACCTTCAGCTTTTCAGTGAATTTAGCAGTAGCGACATATATATGTCTTTGAGAGGCAAAAAGATATCTGGAGTGCCAGTCACTTTTGGGTTCTGCTTCAAGGTAAGAATTTAGCATTTTAATAAGAGCTAAACCCCTTTTAGCGAATTAGTGGTCCCCCCCCCAAATGCTAAGGCACTTTTTGATGCAGGGAAAAACACTAAGAAAAGAAGAGATTTTGTTTGTGAAATAGGAGAATTAGTGGCTTTTATTTCAACAGGTATAGTCTTCAAGATATGCATTAATGCTAAACAATATGCTGTGGCCTTCTAGCCTTATAAAGCAGGAGGAACCAGAGACCTGAAATACCTTTATGCAGACAGTGAGCAAAGTAGGACCTGTTGGATGACAGCAATTCGGTTGCTGAAGGTAAATGTCTTCTCTTCTTCTGTGCATTGTCTTCATCAATTGTTTCTATAGTTACTGTTCACAATACATTTCATTCTTCTCTTTAGCCTCTGGGTAAAAGTGGTATTTTAGCCTTCTAAAGCTCAGTGTTGCATGTGTATATTTCTCATCTGCACAATTATTTAAGTAAACAATGTTTACTTAAAACATAAAAACCAATTAGAATTAGAAAGTAGCACCGCAAGGATGTAAGACAAAAATGCACAAAGTCCTTATAGAAATATGAAGTCAAAGCTCACTAAAACTGATGGGAAAAGAGGAAACTCTTAGCTTAGAGCAGTCACTAAATTGGGTGCCAGGCCTGCTTCCCAGAAGGGCATCCTGTGAGGGAGAACTAGAGCTGAAAAAGCACGGCCATAGAGCAACCCACTCAAACATTTGATTTTTAAAACATTGATAAACTGTATTACAGTTTCTGTTGGGGTAAGGAAAACATTTCCTTTAGAAAAAAGTATTTTTCCATTTAGAAAAAGTAAAATTGGACACAGATTTTGGCCCATTATATATTCACAATAATATTTCAGGAGGGAAGTCATATTCAGTTTGTTGGACTGAATGATTTGTTGAACAAATATAGTGACTGGGTTGCCATAAAGGGTTGGTTTGTATATCGTATTAGGCCATTGGCTTGGATCATACAGTATATTGCTCCTCAATTTATAGAAGAATGTAAATCTGATTGCCAAACCCACTCCTAATCATATTATGCATAATTTGAAGGGTTCTCCTAGGACACGGGTGTCAAACTTGCCGCGTCGCATGAGATGTCGCAACGTGTCGCCACTTTTTTTGCATTGCCAGAACTGGGGTGGGCGCAGCCTCCGCATGATGCAACCGGCCCACGGGCCAGCAGTTTGACACCCCTGTCCTAGGACAACATTTCGGGAGTTGTAGATAGCTTCAGAAAATAAAGTGAGAGAGCAAAAGTTTATCCTGTGAATAATCTGTTTACTGATCATTCTTGTAGCCAGTGTACCGGCCTAGGTAAAACCCTTTTTTAAACATTAGAGTAACTCATGGTTTGCTTAACTAGAGCTTGTTGATTAAATCATAGTTGTCTGGGTTCACTCATCGCACTAAGCCATAAACCACTGTAAATGGGATGTAGTAGTTTAATTGGGATATAATAACTTAATGCAGTCAAACAGTTTAATGTGATTTGGCATACCTCACAGAATAATCTTCTAGAANCAATAACCATACTCTATCTAACATTAATCAACTATTAAAATAACAAATCTATAACATCCTTTAACTCTCTTTTAAACAAATATACTAGTATTAAGCACAATAATTATAACATCATATTAATAATTATAAATAAAAATAAGTAACCTATTATAACATATAAACTACATTAATACTCTAAGATTTACTCAAAAACCAAATGAAACTTTTTAGTCCCATATTTACTCTCAATATAATCTATCCATCTTCTCCAAACCGAAATATATCCTTCTTGTGAATAGTCCTTCACATAAGCGGAAATCTTGGCCATTTCTGCTAAATTTGAGACTTTAAGTGACCATTCTTCTATAGTGGGCAAACGTTCCATTTTCCAACATTGAGCTACTAATAGTCTTGCAGCAGTTATCAAGTTCAACATCAAATCCATTTCTTTTGTATCCAGATCTTCCATAATACCCAGCAAGAATATCTGCGGTTTAAACTTTATCTTTTTCTTAAAAATATTTTGAATATTCCACCGTATCTTAATCCAAAATGCCTTTACTTCCCTGCATGTCCACCAAATATGAAAATAGGTTGCATCTAAGTTATCACATCTCCAACACTTAGGTTGTAAATTAGGATACATGCAGGACAATTTTTGAGGATCCAAATGCCACCTATAAAACATTTTATAAAAATTTTCCCTTAAGTTTTGAGCTTGAGTAAATTTTACGTTTCTAATCCAAATTGTCTCCCATGTTTCCAATAAAATCGGTTCTTGTATATTTTGAGCCCATTTTATCATACAATCCTTAACCAATTCTGTTTCTGAATCAAATTCAATCAATGCATTATAAATTCTTTTAATATGAGCTTGAGATTGATCTTTAGAAGAGACATTCCTTTTGAAGAAGTGGAAGGAAGCTGTGGGAGAAGTGGATCACTTAAAATATGCCTTGCATATTTGGTCAAAGAATAGCCTGAAAATGAAAAGGCCATCAAAGAATGCACAAGTGATTTACATGCAAAAGCTCCGTCACCAGTTTCAGATGATCAGAGAAGTGCTTGTCACCGTTATTCCAAAGATTAAGTCACCGTTATTCCAAAGATTAAATTCCAGATTAAGTGTTTTCTGATGAGACTGGTCTATCAGGGCAACCTGGTCTACCCCAAATATGGGACGGAGCATACTGCTTCCGCTTTCGCCTTTCAGCCCCAATCTAGGAGCCTTCACAGGCAGTTGTGAAGGTTTTCCCATCCCATATTTAGGGTAGACCAGGTTGCCCTGACAGATTGGTCTCACCGGAAAACACTTAATCTCCCCCCCTACTATAGCTGACAAAGCAAGGAGAGCCCGTGGCCTAGAGTTTAATACATCTGCCTAACATGCAAGTGGCCCGGATTCGAATCTCAGAAGGGTATGGCTAGCTGATGAGAACTAAGTAGTTAGAAATGACTATACTAGTCTCCCCTTAATTCTTTGTCGGTAAATTTAAATTTAACACACAACTACGGCAGCTCAAGAGTATTTATTCCTTAAGGATGATGCTCCATTTATAGCAATCCTGTATTTTACCAACAGAAGGCAGCAGAGTTGCATTACATCTTTTAACTGGTAGTGATAGGAAACTTTCCATCTGGGACCATTCCGTTCCAATAAAAGTGAATGTTAAAATTCAGTTAAGAGGATTACATTGTTTCAGGCAGTTTAGATGGATTTTTTTATCTAAAATATACAGCATAGATTAGCAAATAATAAAATTTCAGCAGATGCCAGTGAAGTTAAATAGTCTATAAAACATATATTTTCATTGGAATGAGGTAAGGTTCATTGCTTACAATTGAACTAACTCAAAAAATCTTACCACAAAAACATCAGTAATTTGGTAGTTATTATACCAATGTTGATTCACACAATACACTAAGCCATATTGTGGTACTTGACTTATTGTCTGAAGACAGTTGTGGCCTAATCACTAAACTTGTATAAGCCATGGTTTAAGGCAATATGTTAATCCAGTCTACATATTTCTGCCTTAGACCTGTGTGATTTCTTTGTTAATATATGTCTATTTGCTTTTTATTCATTCATTTTTAAAACATTGATAAACTCATTACAGTTTCTGTTGGGGTAAGGAAAACATTTCCTTTGGAAAAAAGTATTTTTCCATTTAGAAAAAGTAAAATTGGACACAGATTTTGGCCCATTATATATTCACAATAATATTTCAGGAGGGAAGTCATATTCAGTTTGTTGGACTGAATGATTTGTTGAACAAATATAGTGACTGGGTTGCCATAAAGGGTTGGTTTGTATATCGTATTAGGCCATTGGCTTGGATCATACAGTATATTGCTCCTCAATTTATAGAAGAATGTAAATCTGATTGCCAAACCCACTCCTAATCATATTATGCATAATTTGAAGGGTTCTCCTAGGACACGGGTGTCAAACGTGCCGCGTCGCATGAGATGTCGCGACGTGTTGCCACTTTTTTTGCATTGCCAGAACTGGGGTGGGCGCAGCCTCCGCATGATGCAACCGGCCCATGGGCCGGCAGTTCGACACCCCTGTCCTAGGACAACATTTCGGGAGTTGTAGATAGCTTCAGAAAATAAAGTGAGAGAGCAAAAGTTTATCCTGTGAATAATCTGTTTACTGATCATTCTTGTAGCCAGTGTACTGGCCTAGGTAAAAACCTTTTTTAAACATTAGAGTAACTCATGGTTTGCTTAACTAGAGCTTGTTGATTAAATCATAGTTGTCTGGGTTCACTCATCGCACTAAGCCATAAACCACTGTAAATGGGATGTAGTAGTTTAATTGGGATATAATAACTTAATGCAGTCAAACAGTTTAATGTGATTTGGCATACCTCACAGAATAATCTTCTAGAAAGATTTTGTTTCTTTTAAAAGAGAAGTGGTTCTAAGACTATCTTCCTCCAAATAACATATAGTTTTGCTAATCCAAAATAATTATTTTCTGTAATTGTTATTCTGTCCTGAGCAGAATGACCTGATCACATTTCCTGGGGTCTTAACAAATACCTCTTCAGCTAGCTTCCCAAGAGCACATTGTACAAAATAGGACTGGTTGTTTTCAAAACGCCTTTTGTTAATATTTTTCTCAAGCCGGTCACCTAATAGCACAAAACTATATTGTGCATAAAAAGGGTTTTTAAGTAATTGCTTTTGTTATGTCGCTATTTAATCACCACTTAAGCATTTATCCAAATCCAATACAGGATATGTTTAAAAGAGATGTTGAAAACTGCAAATAGAGTTGGGTTTTTCTGGGTGGAATCTGGAAACAAAAAGGGAGCCTAATTCCATCTTGTTACTATTTTATAAACACAAAAGCTTGTTCCCCTTTTGTTGTTAGTGTTGGAATCAATGAAAAACTGTTCCAGTGTATTACAGGATTTTTGTATTACTATTGTTATTGGCAAGCTGTAGGTTTCCTTAGGGATGTTCTTTCAGGTACACTGAAGTTTTCTGGGTCACCAGGTGGCTCTGTTTCTTTCCCTATAATCTACTTGTCAAAGAATAAGAACAAATCTAGGCAGACAGTCTCCTTTTTCTCCTCCTGCTCATCTTAGTTTTTGAGATAGAGATCTGTTCAGTTATTTAAAAAAAAAAGGAAACTTGTTATTTTATCACTTTGAGAATGCCTGAAAAAAAAATCTATAACACAGGCATTCATATTGTTTTTAGTATGTAGCAGAATATCACCCAGCCCATGTTTAAAAGAGATGGAATAATTGTGATAGGAGCAATTTTCTAAGTCAACATCCTCCAACTCTGGGTCTTTTAGAGATGTTGGTCTGTAACCAGTCATCTTCAATCATACAGCCTAGTGATAGAATTCACCTCTGTCTATCTGCTCTGTCTATCTCAATTTATATAGCAGCCCATCTCAAATTCATGTCTCTGGGCAACTAATAACAATTAAAAACAGCATGAAGTAACATTTAAAAATGCCCGACTAATCAGCAGCAAAGTTTAAAAAAAAAGAAAAAAAAGAACAACCAACACAATCAATATAATCATTGCACAGGCTCTGCCACACACCCAAGTCTCCAACTCCATGATGCAACTTTGTGTGTAAGGCCTTACAAAAAGCCAACAGGGTTGGGTCCAATCTAATCTCTGGGATGGATGATGTTCCAAATTGACAGAAAAGGATCTCTTTCTGGGCTCTTCCAGATGGCAGTCTCTAATATATGAGACTCAGAGCATGCCTCTCTTTTTGGGCCTAGTGAGATGGGTCTACATCAGGCATGTCAAACTCGTGACATCGCGTGACGTATCGTGACTTTTCCCCCATTGCCGGCAATAGGGTGGGTGCGGTTTCAGCGTGACGCATCCGGCCCGTGGGGCAGCAGCTTGACATGCCTGGTCTATATAATCAGGCAGAGGTGATCCTTCAAATAACTTGGCTACAGGAGCTGTGGTGGCCCAGTGGTTAGAATGCAGTATTGCACACTGACTCTGCTCATTGCCAGCAGTTTAAGGTTGACTCAGCCTTCCATCCTTCCGAGGTCGGTAAAATAAGGACCCAGATTGTTGGGAGCAATAGGCTGACCCTGTAAACCGCTTAGAGAGGGCTGTAGAGCATTATGAAGCAATATATAAGTGCTGTTGCTATTGCATGCTATGTCTGTATTTCTATTTTAATAGTAGAATATTCTCAGATGGTTGAGTTATATACATAAAATTGTAATAGTTCTTTGTTCCTTGTTTATAGTATGGAATGCAGTTGTACCAGAATTACGCACAGCCCTATCAAGGTAGAAGTGGGGGCAGTTTTCTTAGCACACCCATAGTAAGTATATTTAATAACAATTACTTAAACTGAAATATAAATACAACCTCTTGATTGTTGCATTATGTGGCCTCCTCAGGCAACTGATTTTGGAGAAAATAGAAGAGGTGGAAATGGTTTAGCTTGTTTATTGTTGCAGGATTTTCTGTTTTGGTTGTCAAAACAAGATGATTTCTCCACAGTGACTTATTGCCCGTATGCTTTTATTGATTTGGTTATATACAAATGGAATGAATAAACAAAGAGATGAACTTATGAATTAATATACAGTAGAATTTCTTAGACCAAGTGTAGCCCTCCAGTTACTAGTTTGATACTCTTTACATAATTTCTGCAGTTGTTTCTTCTTTCCTTCCCTCCATTTTCCTTTTCAGTTTATAGTGTTTGGATTGTTTTTATGTTAGAGCAGGATATGAGTGAAAGTTTCTTTTAGATAGGTTGGAGAATCATATGAATCTCTAAAGGTAATTGGAGCTACAGCTTCCCATCAACCCAGACCAGGGGTAGGCAACCTTGGCTCTTTTATGACTTGTGGATTTCAACTCCCAGAATTCCTGAGCCAGCATGGCTCAGCATGGAAACCTCTCCCTTTCCCCTCAGCATAGCTGGCTCAGGAATTCTGGGAGTTGACGTCCATGAGTCATAAAAGAGCCAAGGTTGCCTACCCCTGACCCAGACCATTGGCTGGGGCCTATAGGAGTCAAAGTCTGTTCCATCCAATGGGGCGAAAGATATCTATCTCTGTTGTAAATGGTATATTTAAAAGGCGGAATATAAATCTAAAAAAACAACAACAATTCAACTTAAATAATGAATTCAATCTATTTTTTAATCACCTTGACAGAATTGTTAGGAGTGTATGTAATTCTTAAAAATGAAATATCACTTGCTGATCTTGATAATGCCATATCTTTCAGGCATAATCTTACAAAGAAATGGGGGGTATCTACTGCATCTAAACCACCTTGTGCAGAAAAGATGCCCTTCTTTTTTTATTTTTCTGTTCGCTAATCAATAGATTCCATGTTGATTTTGTCTGAGAATAATCAAGGGTATACTGTAAAATATTTTTGGTAGATGCATTTAACACATTTTTTTTTATCCTTTAGAGAAGTGTTTCAGAGAATTCTCTTGTCGCTATGGACTTCACAGGGAATAAATCCAGAATTATCGAAAACCCTACAGAAGCCTTATCGGTTGCAGTCGAAGAAGGTTTAGCATGGCGGGTATGAAAACTCCGTTTAAAGCCATTCTTAATGTTATGGTTTCTTGTTTAAAAATTTAGTGCTTTTCCTTTCTTTTTATGTAGAAAAAAGGGAGCTTACGTCTTGGTATACATAGCAGCCCCAGCACTTTGCAAAGTGTCCCCTCCACTGCAGGTATGCACCCCTGACAGATCTTGTAGAATAGCATGTGATGTCATGAATTCATTCATCATATACATGCATACATATACTCCCAAACTGAAATCATAAAGCATGTTTATCTCAGTTTTATTGTGATGGAGATTGCTTTGGGATTATCAAGGGACAACCAGCGTGAAAATTTTGCCTCTTTTGTATATGTGCCATGATATGAAATTTATAGGGCAATGTTGCTTTTGCCATTTTGACAAAAAGATTCTGCAGATACTTTTCTGGGCAAGCAAAAAAAAAATTATTGGGAGGACCATAGAAGCAAGGCAATGAAAGAATGTTATATATCTTTATAAAAAATACATGTTTAGGGCAAGAGTCCTCAAACTTTTCTTCTCGTTGACTCTTTCATGAAGTTTCAGATTATTGATTGACCCCCCTCCCCACCCAAACATCTATTATATGAAAATAATTTAATAAATACTACTGTAACAAATAGTACTAGAAATATTAATAATGACAATAATAATAATAGATAGTCCCATCAACCTGTGAGGGTCGATACTGGCTACTTTGAGGAACCTTGACTTAGAAGGATACATTCTGTTGACTCAAGCTACTTAGACCATAGGAAATTATGTATTTCCTAAATAAAACCACCAAGGATGACAACATGAATACTTTTTTTAAAAAAGGGGGGGACTGATACATGAAATAAAAATTATCAGCTGCCTTCAAAGAACAATTGAATCTATTCAAGTAATAGTAACTTGGAACCACTGGCTTTCCAGCACATTCTAACCTAGAGAAAACTATATGATGGGAACCGTGCTTCCAGAAGGCAATTCTAAGAAGGATGATAAGAGTCATCTACCAATATAAAAGGAGGCAAACACAAAGGGATTGATTTGAAATTTTGACCAGTAGGTCATGATTTGATTTAGATCTTCAACTCTGCTTCAAACATCCAGCCTCAAGCCGCAAAATACAATTGGGAATACAATTACAATTACAAAAGCAATTAGTAATTTAAGAGATAGCTTTTCAGACCTTTGACCGGATTAATTCAAATTGAGGGTGTGACCGAAGTTATATATGTTCTAGGGCTTTTGAATAAAAAAACTGGAATAAAATGGATATCTCTGGCATGAAAAAAGCCCAGAATTGCTACAATACTATATTGGGCACTTTGGACTAGGAATTTGGCACACTTTTTGCAGGAGCCACTTTGTGGAAAATAATCCCCAGATATTTGAAGCAGAGTGTAAAGGTGTATTACCTTATCCTAGAATCGTATGAGATAGACTTGATCTACAACCGTGTTTTTAGCTATACACAGTTCACAGCCGTGGTTTCATCATAAGATTTCTAGAGAAGAGGCACACCAACTGATTCTGAGGCAAGGATTGGTGGATGGGTAAGTTTCTTCCCCCCCCCTTGATATTTATATTTTGTGACTGGCTGTTTATGTTGCCCCACCTACCCTATGAAATTGTATCTTCCCCCAAGATCCACATGACCCTGACCTGCTGGTCTTTGGGCAAGAACTTAAGCCCTGACTCTTCCAGCAGATTCTGAGTTTTATATGTGTTCCCACTAAACACTGGCAGCAGTTTCATATAAACTGATTTATTCCTCCCAGCATCCTTGACTTTTTTTAATGATGGCTGTTGTTTTAACCCTCTGTAGGATGCCAAAGTCACCAGCAAGTACGCAGCCTTAAAATCAATTAATCAATCAAACAAGCATGAAGTAATGGTAGTTCAGTAAGGGTACTACCTGTATCTGAAATACCTCTTAGCTTATTTTCAGTTTGTCCTAACTTCAGAAGCCCTCTACATAGACTCAGTTCAAGCCCCTTGACATGTCTATGGAGATTCTCTGTCATCCAGGTCATGGTTGTCCCAAAGATGCTTTTTCAAAAGGCAACTGGGCTTTCTTTGTTTTGCTTGAAGATGTTTCATTTCTCGTACAAGAAACTTCTCAGTTCTTTAGCTGCGAGTTTCAAATCTGTTTTTAAGTTTTTATCTAATCTGCTGGAAGTCCACCATACTGTAGCAGGTTAGAGCTAAATTCACAATCCCACTCTTTTATGTAATGATGCACAGAGTGTTTTCCTTCAGAGAAAACACTTCCTTCCTTCCTTCCTCTTCTCCAGCATCTGCTTCTGGAAATGGGCACTTCATTCTGCCTTTATAAAGAAATGTCAGAAGTGATTTAAACATTGTTGGAGTTGGAGGACACTCCCACTCATTCATACAAACCTTTACACACATGATGTTTGACCGTGAGACTAATGGTGAAATTGTCACACCTATTTTTGTTTTTAAAAGATTCCTATTGTTATCAGACTTAGTTTTATACGTCCTTTCAAATCATTTTTCTTTTGCTTTCTTAAATACTATAAGTATCTATAAAGTCCATTGGCTAAGTCAGTTCCCCCTATGATTGATATTTTATTCTTTGGGGATTTTATCTGTTATGTTACGCAATTATATTACCAGCTAGTGTGGTAATATAATTTAAAGTTAGGAATCGCAAGGCCCCATCTTTCTTTGAATCCTGCAGAATTTTAAATTGTATTCTTGTTCGTTTTTTCCTGCTCAGTATAAATCTCTTTATTCTTCTTTGCCAATCCTGCAAGATTTTGACTGAGATTGAAATTGGTGTCATTTGAAATACACAGATCATCTTGGGCAGTATGCTCATTTTTATTGTCAAGATAAGATCTAGCAAGAAATTTTTCAGTTTGTCTAGCCTCAATATATTTTTCCCATAATTGATTGTAATTGTTCTGAAATACGTCTTTGCATCCTGTCAAATGTAAATATTTATGTAATAAACTCCTAAGAATTTCATTGGATCTATTTATTTATTTGGTTATCTCATAACCAGACTTATTTTTTAAACAAAGCTCTTCTTCATCCGGGGTTAAGTATCTTGTCATTTTGTTTTCTTTTCATTGACTCAGTCTCTAGAGCATTCACCAAAGTCTTTGATTGTTTTTCATCAGCTATCTTATAAACCTCTGTATTTACATAATGCTTAGGACTACATTGTCAGCATAATGTTTCAATTCTTATTTCTGATCTTGAATTTTAATCTCCAATATGTTTGAATCTTGTCCACAAAGATTTCTAAAGCAAATACGAACAATAAGAGAAAATGGGCACCCTTGCCTAGTGTTGTCATTTATTAGAAAATGTTTTTAAAGAAGTCAATTATGTTCATTTGGGGACTTTTTATGTTATCTCTCTTGAGCTTCGTGTGGGTACAATAGCATAAGATGTACAATATTTATCACATTTTTATTCCCTCTTTGTCCATAGTGTAATGTAAAGCTCCATACCTTAAACTCACTTGGCAAATTTCCCTTTTCCTGACATGGACCTGCTTAAGTTTATAGTGGATACTGCGACACATGGAATATAGCAATTAATGTTAATTATCTTTACTTTTAAAAAATAAAGAGGTAAAATAAAATGTGATAAGAAACATTGTTCTGGAGAAAATAGGAGGAGAAAGGAATATAACTCACCTCCTTGAGTTATTTATAAGAATAATAGAGGTAGGATAAAACAAATCTAAAAAAAAATTCCTTTGCTAGCACTGCAATGTCATTATTTAAGGACATAATTTCATATCTTTCTTGACCATATTTTCCTTTTTTTCCCATAGAGTTTTCTTGGTACGGGATAGTCAAAGCAATCCCAGAACTTTTGTGTTGTCATTAAGCCATGGATTAAAAATAAAGCACTTCCAAATTGTGCCGGTAAGTATAGCTATTAAGGTGATGAATCAAATCTTTTGATGTTCTGTTTACAAGAACCAAATCCCATGGTTTTGCACTTTTCTATGAAAGAGAAGTTTCCAAACCAAAAGCCATGTTTCTCATGAAAATTTTATTTTCTTATTTGGGATATCAACTTCTCATTATGACTTTGGTATCTGTTTTGACACATATCCCGATAAGCTTACATGGGACTATCATTCTAGCTTTTTCTTCCTTTGTATCTTACAAGGTATAGTTCACATTTCACAGAACTTGTTTTTTTGAGAGATGATGGATAAATAAAATTCATGCAGGAAAGAGAAATGTTTTATTAAATAAAACCCGAGATGCTGCTACCATACGTATCCATAATAGTAGTCTGCTTAATTGCCTGCTGACAGTACATGATAGATTATGGCAGTGGTGGCGAATCTATGGCACACGTGCCAGAGGCGGCACTCAGAGCCCTTTCTGTGGGCACGCGCGCCATCGCCCCAGCCCTGCCTCCCCCCGTGGCCCCCTCCTCAGCAGCCCCCCTGGAGGAGAGTCGCCCCTGGGTGTGGAGCAGTGCAGCCAAGCACATGGCAGCTGGGCAGCAGGGACAAGACTCCACCCTCGCAACCCCTCGCACGCAGATGATGCGGGGTCCGGGTGGAGGGCGTGGCCACCATGGCACTGCAGGGCCGCCTGAGTGATCTACGGCGGGCCGTGGAGGTGGTGGATGGCCCGGCAGGTGGGGCGGGGCAGGGGTGGAGCGGGCGGGGCAGAGCGATGCGGCGGGGGGCGGGGCGGTTTTTGGGCACTTGGTCTCTAAAAGGTTTGCCATCACTGGATTGTGGACTTTCTCTCTCTTCCTTTGCAGTTAGAAGAGGAAGGCAAACTCTTTTATTCACTGGATGATGGTCACACTAGATTCTCTGATCTTATTCAACTCGTGGAGTTTTACCAACTCAATAAAGGAATTCTTCCTTGCAAGTTAAAACATTATTGTGCTCGAATTGCACTTTAGCTAAAATATCATCATCTCACCCAAGCTCACTAGAATAACAAATCAAGACAGAACATTACTTTTGAAAAAGCACTTTGTTATGAGAATGAAGTTTAAAAAGAAGTAATTGAATGTAAATTTCAGCTTACAAAGAAGAGCTTCTATTTCTACAGAAAAACAAAATGCAGTACTTCTGCAGTAGAGTTGATTAAGCAATGGTTAATCTTCCAAATATGAACTTCAAGCTGAAATGGTATAACTGTGCAGTGCTGGAATCCTAGGGAGTATTTTTCAAAATATCAATAAATGTCTTTTTCACTATTTTTTTTTTCAAATGTCTTCTTTATTTTCTCCTTACAATTATTAAACGGCAAAAACATAGCCTGCCAACATAACTGCTAGCCTCCTAGGACTGCATCTGAGTACAGTGTAGAAATAGAACACTTACCCATTTGTATTTTTGTTTACTACACCTTCCATTGATTTTTGCATATGATGAGATCATATGAACATAACCCATGCAATGCCATTTAAGCAATTTCTTCTTTCCCTTTACATCACCAAGATACAGAAAGATGACCCAGACATAGTTTGATGTGTTGTGTTCCAGATCATGGTTTCAGAATTTAGTAAGAGTGAAAAATGTTATTTGTTTGCAAGGTAAACCTCAAAATCTTGGATAACACAGATACCGGGCAAATACAATAGCTATAGCTAGCTCACATTTTGATAATAGTACACATTTACGGGTAAAAGGCTTTGCTTATCCATTAAATCTGTAGAGAGTAAGAAGGCAGCCTGCAACCTTTCAGGTATCATAAACTACAAATCTCATTATTCCATTTAACGATTCACTGTATAGATTGAATGTGATTCAAAATAGCTAAAGGACATTTGACGTGTCCCCTTCATAAGGGTATTAATATGTTACCTTCCCATTCAGTACTTTTAATTGTCAAAACAACATTTATGTACAGGCAGTCCTCGACTTACAACAGTTCACTTTAGTGACCATTCAAAGTTACAACGGCACTGAAAAAAGTGACCATTATGACAATTTTTCACACTTATGACCGTTGCAGCATCCCCATGGTCACATGATCAAAATTCAGATGCTTGGCAACTGACTTGTATTTATGACAGTTGCAGCATCCCTGGGACATGGGATCACCTCTTGTGACCTTCTGACAAGCAAAGTCAATGGGTAAGCCAGATTCCTTTAACAACCTTGTTGCTAACTTAACAACTGCAGTGATTCACTTAACAACTGTGGCACGAAAGATCGTAAAATGGGGCAAAACTCACTTAACAAATGCCTCACTTAGCAACAGAAATTTTGGGCTCAATTGTAATTGTAAGTTGAGAACTACCCGTATTATATTTATAGATTCTGAGTAGCTTATAAAACCCAATACAAACAAAACAGTCAAAAACATAAAACAAAACGAGATAACCTAGACTAAAACAACCACAATAATAAAAACATGACAGGGCCCCTACAAAAACATTAACTTAGCTTTCCAAAACCCCAAGAGAGTAAATTTTCAGTAAATTTTTCATGTGCCTAACTAACAGTTCTTATTTACTTACGATTTTCCAAGAATAAATTATATAATTTAACTGACAAGAGATTGTATAAAAATAGCCACAACAATCATGATGCAATAAAGGAAAACAAGATATAATTTTACAAAGTATTTTTAACCATTGATTACTATAGAAAAATTCACAGACAAGATGTTTTTAAGCATACCATCAAGAAATTAAAATTCTGATTGATTATTCTGTTGAGAATCTTTCTCTTAAGTGGATCTTATCTTAATGAAGGAATTCAATGAAAAACAATTGAATAAACTTTTAAAAGGATATGCCTCAATATTCCCCTTTGGGTTCCAGCCAGCAGAATGGAATGGAAAGATAAAAGTAACACTTGTAAAGAAGCCTTCAAACCTTAAGAAGTTGAAAAAAAATCTTTGAGAGCAGATAATCCTTATTTTACTTTCTCCAAGGAAAAGCCAATCTAAACCCAAGGAAAGCCAATCAGTATCACAATCACCAAAATCTCTGTGCCAACCACAGAGACCATGAAAGTGGCAGGGTAAATAGATCTATCAAAACCCTGCAACCTGTCAGCAAAACAAACAAAAGGAAAAATTATAAGAGACTGAAAGGTCAAAGTTGCAAGTAAATTAGAATCTGCAATAATAGAAAAAACATTGGCATTGAGGTAGGAAACAAAGCAGGAAACAGACTGCAAGCTTCTGCGAAGAAGATTCAATATTTATTGCAAATACCTTCTACCAACAGCTTAGAAGATGATTGTATACATGGTCATTGTCAGACGGACAATATTGAAATCAACGAAACACTCTTCAACAGTGTTTCTCAACCTTGGCAACTGAGACATGTGGACTTCGACTTGCTACGGTTGAGAAACACTGCCCTGTAAACAAAAGATGGAAAAACTGTATTCAGGCAACAAAAGCAAATCAGGGCTGACTATCAAACAATTTCTTACACTATCAAACAATTTCTTACACTATCAAACAATTTCTTACACTATCAAACAATTTCTTAAACTAAAGAAAACAAAATAATCAGATCAACAAGATAGGAACCCAATGATTGTGTAGTGTAGGTAAAAAATAGAAATCTATTCTTTAGATTCAGCTTTGATGAATAGAGTGTCTAAGAAATCTGAACTTCAATTTGTGACATCTTTAAGAGAAAGTAAACAAAAGATTACCCAAAATGCAGAAAGCAAAAGGAGGAAAACTAGTGATCTGCTGAGATGCTGAAAACTGAAGGAAGGCATCTCCTAATTCCTGCTCACTCAGACCACTTCCTCCTCTTGTCATCTAAGAGATCATTGGCTCTCTGTTGCTGGTTGTTGTTGTTTTTTTACTTCTTTTGGTCACTCAGAGTTCATCATTGATTTACTTTGGTTCTTTCCTTGGTCAGATTCTATAACATCTGATGTCGAGGCAAGGGTCTCTAAAGAAGACCCCGATAAAAGATTGAAAGTAGTTGAGGCTGACAGAAAACAAGGTAGCAAGATACTATCATTAATGACACAAGCATGAACTTATAAGAACTCAAGGAGGCAGGCAGGCAATCCTGACCAAAAGATGTTCATTTGGTCACAAAAAGTCAGAATTGAAAAACAAAGAAAGCTTGCAAACTTTAGGAAGCAGGAAACCATCTTTGGGAGAAGATATTCTTCTTTGACTTGCTTTTGTTGTTTGAAATCATTTAAGAGGGGATTTTCTGATTTAAAACTATATTTTGTGGCCAGTGGTTTGGTTTGGAAGAAAGCATGGAGGCTGCTGAGACAGGAAATAATTTTAGAATTAAAAGGGCATGATCTGAGGTTTGGATGGCATGCCTTTCTGTGGTACTAGAAAGTTAAAGTTAATGCTGATTTTTAAAATCACTATATCAGAAGTACCATATTGAGAATATGGAATAGATATAAACCCAGACTGTACCCAAAAATGCTTTCATGGGTCTTAACGCAAGAAGCATTTTATAGGAAAGAAACAGCAAGTAAAGAGAAATGGTTAACCTACTGAGAACTGTTAGAACAAGTATATGGAGAATATAAGATGAAATCAAGAGAACGACTGGCTGCTGGGGGATTTAGTTTTTGATGGTTTTGTATGCACAGCTAAGGGAAAGATTCAAGATTAAATTAGAACATTTAGAATTGCGGAACAAAAGGCAGAATTTGAAGCTAAATTATGTACCAATGATGAACATATAATTGCCAAAATGTATAAAAGCTAGCTGAAATTTGAAATAGAGGACAAACAAGTGAAAGAGTATATGTTTAAATAGGCTAAGAATGATGAACATAATGCATTTGGTACAGTGGGAAAATATGTGGTTGAAAAGATTGAATTCACATTGTTATATAACCTAAAACATGGGGTTTTTTTAAACAAAGTGATTCCAGAAAAATTATCTAGAATTATAAAGTACTTCAAATTTATGATGGAAATGAGGACAACATGAAGGTTCATTTTTTTTTCATGTTCGGTAGACTTGTAAAACAGCCAGAAAATTTTGTGTTTGCATACATATATTTAAAGAATTTTAAAGACTAAGATTCAACTGAAACCAGTACATTTTTTGTTGGAATTAATGGACAGATAACCAGAAAAAGTCCACGGAAGATTATTTTTATATATGAACCCTGCTACGAGATAACTGTAAGTAAAGAAATGAAGAGATTCTGAAATATCTGTAAGAGAGGAATGGTTGGTAAAGATGATGGAAATAACAGAGATGGCAAAATTAACTTGTTTACTTAGAGAAAGATCAATCACTTCATTTATTAGTGATTGGAAACTTATTATGGACTTTTTGTGGAAAAAAGAAGAAAAACGAACTGATGGATTTGATGATTACAAAGAATAGATTATTGAAGGAAGTAAACTTTGATGCAACCTTACAGAGGGTGAAATATAAATATAACTTGCTAAGAAGATTAGTAACCACTTTTTAAATTATGCTCTTTTTTTCCTTTTCTCTTCTTTTCTATCTCTTTTATTTACTTATTTTTCACTTTTTTATTTCTTTTCTCTATTTCTTTTATCTTTAACTTAAGAATTGTATATTTTTTTACTTTGTGGAAAAACGTCTTTAATAAAACTTCTTTATATATATAAAGAAGTTCTTGGAGAGAATGCCCTACCTTTTCAAGCACTGGAATTAATCATAAGACCATAAGCTTACATTAGGAACAAATATTTTGCAAAATAACTACATAATACAGAGCAATATCAACAATGCTTGCATCAAATGCCAGGTACCTTATTCTAATACATAAGAACCTGATTGCTATATTAATATCACTCCCTCCCATACAAATATTTTCCCATCAAAATAGAAACACAGACATGAAAAGGGACCAGGTTATTTGAGGGACCACCTCTCCCCAATTATTCTCCCATCCCATTAAGTTCAGCAGAAGAGGCAGGTTCCATCTGTTAAGGAGTGCCATCTTCTGTTATGAAGCCTCTTCTGTTATGACATCCATCCACCCTTTAAAAGATCTTTTCCCCAGAGATTAGACTGGCCCTGTTTTTTCCAGCCTTTCCTAAGGCCTTAAAGATATAGTTTTGTCACCAGGCTTGAAGATCAAGAGGTGTGGCTGAGCCCATATATTGGTTATGCTTCATTTGCAACAGGTGAGTTTGGTTTTACTTTGATTGCTGGTTTTTTTTAATGTGTTGTCTATTTTTTATATTTTTGTGCTGGTTCTTAATATTAGCTGCCCAGAGTCATAATTTGAGATGGATAGTCCTATATATTGAAAAGATAGATAAGCAGGTAGGTAGGTAGGTAGGTAGGTAGGTGGGTGGGTGGATGGATGGATGATAGACAGTGTTTTCCAGAAAATGCAAAGATCTTCAGCTGGTAAGCAAAGGAAATTAAGAAAAAAATGAGTATTTCTGAGAAGAGTATTTCTCAAGCACAGCATCTAAGAAGAAATTCCCAACTTGCATTTATCTTACATTTTCAAAGGGCCTGCAGCATAGAAATTTTTTCCTTGAGATGCCTATGTCCTAAGTAAAGTAGGCTGTAAAATCAATCTTCAGTTTTAATTGCACTGCTTCAGTGTCCCTAATGTGTAAAGAAACCATCATAATACATTTCAAAGCAATTGAGAGTGATACTTAGCTTTGAAATGGGAAAAATCCAGTGATGGGAATCTATTTTTTAAAATTATTACTTGATTTATATCCTGTCTACACAGTTGCCTTTTCCAAAGAATACTCAAGGCAGCGAACAGAATTAAAATTAATTTCTGAGAAATGAATCCTAATACAACTACAACATGGGATTGGGACAGGTTACTCTAATAATTGACACTTATGTGGTTGATATATTTCGATTTATTTACATTGACCTTCTGACATTTACGTGGCAATATTACAGTATGTGCAAATCCAATAGAAAGTGGTGAGCAACAAACAAAATAAAGAGCAAAGAAGGAAGAAAGCCCCAGCGACAACGAAGTGTAAAGTGGACACCAGGTAGGAGGTAAACTACTTCCACTAAAATCAGTGGAAAATCTCTTTCGTTGGGCTTCATTGTGTCTAACTTATGTCAGTGGTCCAAGTCATTGTCTTAGCCCCTTCCTTTAAAGCAGCAGTGAGAAAAGCACACAATGGTGTGAAAGCTGTTGGATAATCTCTGTGCTTCCATTTGTAAAGCTTTTTTTTTTTAAAAAAAATCTTATTCCTACTAGCTTTGTTGGTAGGGCGAAAAGAATGGCTGAGAAGGAGGCAGCTTGGATCAGAGCAAGTGTATGAGTCACTCCATGAGGTTCCCTGTCTGAAGATGGATTTGCATCTGGTTCTCCCCACCCCACCCACCCCCTCAACCCACCCTTTGTTACAATACAGGGCTTCATTTAGAAGAAGGCATTTCCTGCATTCTCAGGGTCTCCATTTCTTTTCAAAACCTCCACTTGAATGAAGCCTTGAAACATAATGGGACGATGTGAGCTTCCTATGATTTGTTTTGTTAGCTCTGTTAAGCAGACTGAACTGTTGCTTGTTGGCTCAATAAAAATGTAGATTGTTTTAAGACGGCTCCAAGGAGAGTGGAAGCATTGTGATCCAGGGGTGGGCCATGGAGCTTGACAGGCCTCTGGGGACGTTTCTGGAGGGGTACCCGCAATTTCCAGGTACCAGATGCGATCCAGACTTTATGCAAATGAAATTGTAATCCTGGGCTTTCTCTGAAAGCAGTGGGACTTACTCCCACAAAAATGTGCATCCAAGATTATAGCACACATTTAACATGGGTTCTCTGGTTTATACTCATTAAATTGAAGCCATTTGTCTTAGTATGTACTTTACAACATTTCCCCCCTATTTTGGAGAAATGATTACATCATTTATTTACTTATTTATTTAGAAAATGAACATGGCCATCCACTCACTTTCAGTGACTCTGGGCATCTTACAAAAAATAAAAACTCAATATGCAACCATAAAAACAATAACTCCTCTACCCCATCCCCCCCCCCCCCCCCCCCGCGACAGCAATTAGTCAAACAAGCCACTTGATGGGCTTCATCCCATTCTGGGTTCCCCAGGCCTGTTGGCAAAACCAAGTCTTAAAGGCCTTGAGAAAAAGTGTCAAAGTGGGAACCAGTTTAATCTCTGCGGGGATGATGCACCAAAGGGAGGGAGCCATCACAGAGAAGGCCCTTCTTCTGAGTCCTGCCAGATGTACCTCCTTAGGAGAGGGAATGCACAACATTACCTGTCACTCTGCTTTGATGGATTGGGTAGACGTAATGGGAGAGAAACATTATCCTTCAGATAACCTGGATTGTGACTCAGCACTATATGGAAGCCGTAGGAAAGTCATTGGGCATATCCATATTCCTGTCAGCAGTTTCGTTTTCTTAAGCATACATGGACTTTTGGCCTTCACTTTTTTGAATGTATTGTTTTACTTTGTTTTTTATTCTTAAAAGTTGACCAGTGGTTGAATGCTGATTTATTTCAACCCCTTGCTGGACTCTGATTTTTCTTTTCTTTCCTTTGATTTCTGCTCTCAATAATCTGTGATCTTTCCATATGGAAGTACGGCTGTTTTTCCGGATGGTGAAGTGTTTTCATTTGATTTACATTAATATTGGACTCTCATCACAGGATTTTTGTACCTTTTGAATTTCCAAAATCTGTTTGTAATTTTCTTAGATCAAAATCTGATTTAGCTTTTGGTTGTTTATTTTAAATTCTTTAATTTCTTAAGCTTGTAATTTGTATTTTTCAGATTTATCATTCTGAAGATCTCTAATAGCTTTAAGGCAATAGGCAATTTCTGAAAGCAATTAGAAAGTGAGGTTTGTTAATGCAGTGTCCTCTTGAAGGCTCCACTGTTGTTGCAAGCAGAATGGCAGATCCCATTATCTCCTGGGTCTCTAACCTGCAGAAAACTACTATCCTGTGGTCTCCTTGTGAGGAGCAGCCATCTGGAGCACATGTAGGCAATCTTCTATTCTCACATTATCCAATGAGGTTCCAAGGAACTAGTCTACTCACTGGTTCTTTGTTCTTTGCCAGAGTCATTGGCTATACTATTATGGAGATGTTTTCAGTTTGCTATGCCTACCCCAAAAGTCTAAATTAAGTGGGTTTGTGAAATAATTGGGATTTTATTAGGCAGAATGTGATTGAAATATATTTGATTGTCATGAAAGAAATAGTCCTTTTTTAGCTATCACTTGATATTCAGATTTGGACAGATTAGCTACTATAAAGCTCAGGCTATAAACACTGCATTTAAAAAGTTTTCAATACAACAGATTCCAATGTTACAGTTTCCTTTACTATTTAACTGTGGAATCGGATGAGCTATTAGATATGACAGGACTTCTGCCTTTTTCTTTTTAGTTAAGTTGACCATAGTTTTGCAGTGCATCTAAAACAGACCCTTCCATTCTGCTTTACAAATCGGTGCTCTGCAAATTAAATCTGTGTGGGAACTAGTTGTAAAGAAATATCTCGCCATTAAGAAATGCCAAATATCTCGCCATTAAGAAATGCCAAATGCCAAACAGTTCTTTCTTTCTTTCTCCCCATCAAATATTTCGGAACCATACATTTCGATCATGCTGAAAAAACAAATGACAACGTTGCTGTTGCCATGCTTTGCTTCTTCGGCCTCTGTTTCCTTCGGTGCTGCGTTCTTGTTTTTCTAATCCAGCACCATGTGGCTGAAGATGTCTCTGAAGCCACCAAGACAGGACATAACAGATATATTTAAATACGCAATGCAAGCTTTCAGAGGTTAAACACTCGATGGTCTATGCATAATCAATGTGTACGGTAGACCAATTATGATAGCTTTAATGAAATGTATGAATATTTAAAACTTAATGGATCTGACTTTGTAGTCGGCCGTATAAGTTCTCTTTTCAAAGAGAGATGCCAGTGATCAGCGTTAGCCTCCGGAGGGCAGCAGTGCGCTTGCAATCCCTAGAAGGGAACCATTGTTTCCTGTTAGCTCCTAAAACAGCTGTGACTTCCTGGTTTCTGCACACCTTCCGAAAAGCCGCCGCTTTTCATTCTGATAAATTATTCACTTCTTCTGTACCAATTAGTTCTACCAGTTGCAAGGTTTGTTATCAAGTTAAGCTTCAAGACAGAACCTGAATTCAATGAATGATTAAATATTTATTAAGTCAGATGATTAAATATGCAGATACTCTCTGAAGCTTGTTCTTGGAACCATTATATTACCTTTTTAATACTAATGATTTCTATAATTAATTTTTCAAGGAGGGGGAAGCTGAAATTCTTCATAAAAGCATCGGGGGGAGGGGAGAAGGCAGCAATGCGCAGGATGCTAAAAAAAAAAAAAAAAGGAAGGAAGGAAGGAAGGAAATAAAAATTGACGGAGGAGGAGGCAGCGATTGGAAGCATCAGAACAGCTCCTGCGCACCCCAGAAGGGCCAAAGTTAGGGAAATGTACACATATCTGGAGGGAAAGATATCTTATTCAGCGCAGTCCTTCTGGAAAATTAAAGCTTTCACTATAGAGAACCATTGTTCCAATGTAGTTAGCCGTTGTGAAGCGAGCCTAATTCCACCCAAATACATAATGGTATTTTATGGGCTGGGAGAGGAGAGTCAATCTACTTATATTGTCACAGTTTTATAGCCTGCTGAAAAAAGGCAGCATTTCAGTTACCACTGGTTTTCTCTAATAGAATAATATGAGGGAGGGATAGCAATCTTAAGAAAATGTTTGTAGAATGAAAATATTTTAACAAGTGATGATTTATCTAACACAGTAGATAGATATATAGATGCTAGATGATAGTAGAGATAGATAGATAGATGATAGATAGATAGATAGATAGATAGATAGATAGATAGATAGATAGAAAATCTGTCATAGATGTAACAAGTTTCAAGCATTTGCCCTCTTGTCAGCAGTAGCTTATAGCCTCCGAATGAGTTAGAGAATGTATCTTGAAATTCAGTCATGAGGAAATGGGATATTTCTATTAGCTCTTGGTGAAAAAGCCACTTGGTATGCTCAAAACAGTGTCTGTACCAAATTTTATAGCTTTTGTCCTGTCAGTCATATCTTTCTGAAAGTCTGGCTCATTTCTGTCATAATTTCCCCTTTAAGAAGGGGGGGAAATTCACTCTTTTTGAAGAAAGATGGAAGGAAAAGTAATGCCTGCTCTCATATGCTAAAACTTTGCATTCTGTGTCAAGCTTTGCTTTGTATCCCCATCAACTTTTCAAGAAGATGATGTACTAAAGAGCTGCTAGCCAGCAACATCGCTTCCCTGTTTTCACGGGGGAGCCAAAGAGAGTTGGACAGCTGAAGAAATTACTGTACAGGTAATTTCTTGTTGCTAATCAAGACTGTTGTTGAGTTTTGCTGTATTTTATGACCTTTCTGGCCACAGTTGTTAAGTGAATAAACCACAGTAACACAGTTGTTAATTTGACTTCTCCATTGACTTTGCTTGTCAGAGGGTCACAAAAGGTGATCACTTCATCCTGGGACACTACAACTGTCATAAATACATGTCAGGTGCCAAGGATCCAAATTCTGATCACGTGACCACAAGGTTGCTGTAACAGTCCTAAGTGTGAAAAATAGTCATAAGTCACTTTTTCCCCCCAGTGTCATTGTAACATCAAACTGTCATTAAATAAATGGTTGTAAGTCAAGGGCTACCTGTACTGTATATTGAGAGGTCATTCACCTGTATTTTGCCCACTTCTTAAATACAAGATCTCTGCATCTTGCCCATGAATAATTCAAAAGCAAATTGTTTCTCATCTATGATTGTACGTTTAGTTAACTACAGAAGAATTTTTCAATAGCTTTTTTTTTGTTATAGTCCACTACATTTTGCATGTTATGTCCTTGGGGATATCTCAATACTATCTTGTATTTGGAATTAAATAGGAAAATGTAAAATGAAGATTCTACAATGGTTCTGCAACCAAAGGTGCCATCTTGACATCCCTGATGGGGACCAGTGTGCCAGACAGCATCTCCCTTGTGCACCTACTGGACTCTCTGCTTTACGTTGTTTTTAAAAATTAATTTGAAAAACGTTAAAAGGGAAGAAATAACCTCCAATATTTTATTTTTTCAATAATACCTCTGGGTACTGCATTCTTTGAAAATAAAAATAAATCAGAGCTACCTCCCAAATGTTGCTTGCAGCAATCTTCCAGAAAAATAAGATGGATGGGGGAAGGGGAAGGGCAAGCCATTAATTTGGTGACAGCAGCCATTTTGTGAGATTGCCCATGTTGTGTTTTGAACATCCCCAAGAACCAAATTGGTCTAGTGGTTAAGACAAGCTAGAAACCAGGAGAAAGTGAGTTTCAGGCAGGAAAATTCTTCAGGCAGGAAGCCAAGTGACTTTGGGCCAGCCACTCTTTCTCAGCCCAAGGAAGCAGACAAATGGCCAATTACTTCCAAAATCTCTCCAGGAAGGCTTCAGGAATTTGTCCAAACAGTTGCCAGGACAGAACACTGACTTGAAGTCAACCCCCCCCCCTAAAAAGAGGGGAGGGAAAGGACATTTAGACAGGATCAATTGCTATGCCTTAATGTGGCTCATTTAATTTTGGCTTAGAATAAACCAAAGTTCATGATGTTGCATTGTACATGAAACTACCAATTTGTGTTTTATTCAGTAAAGTAGCCCATGGCTTAGAACACTGTGTGAGCCCAGTGGACAGCTCCAGATCCTGACCTGGAAGTCTTGAAAAATTCTGTGAAAACAAAATGCAACCAGGAAAAAAAAATCCTTTTTCATTCAGTAATAATATGGATTCTTACTATCTATTCTTTAGAACAGAAAAAAAGAACAATGAATTCATGATAAACAAATTGAGAGTATCTTATCTCCCGCGTTCCGGCAATGTCATTTATTACTAAAGAACCTTTGGTGTTAGCTGCCAATTTTATTACCAAGTACAGGAAATACTTCTTTATTATAAATTTTAACACACGAACATCAGTTTTAGGTCTGCATTTTATTTTTCACTTAAACTAAGGTCAACTCTTCATTTCCAAATGATGATCTTGATTTTTATTTTAGAATGATGAAAAAGTTTTATGTTTACATTTGGGGGGGGGTGTCTTTTCTCGATCGCTGGCAAGTTTCTGTGGCATGATTCTTTCTGTCTTTATTATTTTGTTTAATTTCTCTGCATGGCTTATGTGCACAATATTTTTATAGCCTGATTCTTAGCCTTGCCAGGACGGACAAATTGAAAGCATCTGCAAAGCAATAGTACAAAAATATGAAATGTTTTGCTTTTGATGCAACTGAGTTTTTGGAAACTGGAACTGAGTTGCTGGAAATTGGTATCCCAGTATAGCTTTTTGAAAATAGTATGATGCTGTTCTGTAGTGACTGAGTTATGTGCACTGGCTAATTTCTCTTAAATTATTTGAAAAAAACTGGCTATTTATTAGAGACCTCAATCTCTTGGCTAACTTCCTTAGTCTTCCTTATGTTGGAGTAGTGCAGATTTCTACTGGACAAGTATAAATATTATTAAGCAGGTCACATTCCTATGGGGATGGTTTTCTTTTCATAATTTCATTTTTATTTAAGCTATTTTGCCCCTATTTTTCCACCAAGATGTCCTCAAAGCAGTTAACTAAAATAATTAATGCTAATTAATAATGGAATGTCTGCTACCCCTTGTTCTTTTGCAGAACAATCTACAGGCAATTCTTATACGATTCTTATCCCATGAGATCTGGAATCCTTAAATTAAGAACAGAATATGTTATCTTCCAGCTTTGAACTTTCATGTCTTAGCAACCCCAGCCATCATTGGCTAATGACAAGGGTTTCTGGAAGTTGTAATCTCATGTTTCTGTTTGTTATCTACCTTGGCCTTAACTAATTACTAATAATATTTACAAGGACTGCATCCATTCAGTTCTCTTGGCAACATTACAGAAATTTCCTTCCTCCATAATGCTGTCAATTTCCGTAATGATTTCTGCTTTCAATTTCCAACTCCAACCAACAGGCCTGGATATCCCAAGAAGTCCAAGTACTAACCAAAGCCACTTAGCTTAACTTCCAAGATCAGCCAGGAAAAGTTAAGGATTGACAGCTGCTAAGACCAAAAAATAAATACATAATTGAATACCTAGGACATCGTGTATGATTTATAATATACCCCTCTGCCTTTACACTAATCTGACATATCTACTATGTTATAAAAGAGGGGTGGATGACTCACCATGTGGGAGGACATGGTTTTGAAATTAAGCCCCCTCTCCAACTTCCATAAGAGTTTTTCTTTGCCTCTATAATTGGTCCTATGCTTTTCAAACCGAAGGGAAATATCATTGTGTCATGATTCTGCCATCAGATATTCATTTCCTTTTGTAACACAGTTGTGAATTGTGGAAAAGTAAGGTAAATGGATTCTATTTCTGAATCTAGTACATTAACTGGCAATAGTTATGCTGTTGTCCTAAGGCATTTCAATTTTCTCATGCATTACAATGTGATCTCAGTTTCTTTTACATCTCTCAACTTGCATAGCTCCATAGTAAAAAAAAAAGAAAGAAAAAGAAAAAAAAACCTCCCCTACCACAGAAGAACAAATCTTTATGGCTGTGCAATATGCCTTTTAGCTACTCTTTAATTCTTAAGTAATGTGCAAGTAATCCAGGTCAAAGCAACTGATAGTATCTTTTACCTGAGCACAGATGAACAAACCAAGAAACATCTACGATGCTTGTTTGGAGACAGCCAGTGAACTTAGATAGGAAAATGGATATTCTAAGAAGCAGCTGAGAAATATATTCTATTCGGAGGGAGGGAGGGAGGAAGGGAAGGAAGGAAGCAAGGAAGGAAGGAAGGAAGGAAGGCTCTATGATAGTAAGAGACAGTTATTACACCATGGGTGCACTCAACCTGCTGTACAAAATTTGAGTGCTGCCCAAATTAGTCCAAAAAGTGAATTTCTTTAATAGTACTTGTTGACAAAAGTTTTCCCTCTGAATGAGAAAGCTATCAAATACAAGAGGAGAGATAATCATATTAACAGTGTTTGAATAAAATGAAACCAAACTGCTTTTTGACATAAAACAATGTAATCCCCTGGCACATCAATTAAAGGCCTTATCTGGCACCTGGCCTAAAGATATTACACACCCACTATTTAGTCTTAATCTCTAAATGGTTTAATAAAGTAGGGATGGGTTTATCAAGAACTATCTAAAAACACATTGGGTTCAATAAGAAACCTCATAATTTACTATCTTCGGGAAGTAAGCTTGTGGGTTATTTTTTCCAGTAAGACTCTTGTTTATACTATAGTAACATTTGCCTTAATTATGGTCTTTTTCTCCCTGGTTTTCTGTCATTGCACTATAATCCAGTGACATCCATCTACCACTCTACTGCCAAAATTATATACCTCTCTCAGCCTTCTGATCATGTAACTCTATTTCTTAAACCTCTCTGCTGACTTCCTTATGTTGCCTGCACAAACTGGTTCTCCTTGCCTTCAGAGGCCTTTATGGCTTTGCCTTTTTAATCTCTGTGCACGTATACCTTGAGATGGCCCTTCCCCTCACCCATTCAGCTCAGCCGTCCAATCCACTGTCACTCATAATCGCCACTCTATATAATGATTCCCTGTGTAGCCTTTTTATTCCCCAACTTCTCCATAAAATACTTTTGTGATCACTCCCTTACTGCTTTAGGCAAGCCATAGGCCTAATCCTCTCCACCAATAGGTCAATAAAAGACACGTTGACATCAACCCAATCTACCAACCTCTGAAAATGAAGAACTACTTCAATCCTGAAGGCAGCATTTAAAACGAACAAACAGGCACCCCACCACATAGCAACAAAAATCACAACCTCCTCAAGAAACTGGATCATGTCTCAACAACAGCCAGCCAGCCAGCCAAACAACCCAAAACCAGACCACGACTCAGAGGCAACCAAACGAACAAACACCATTTGCATCACACAGATGATACTTAAACACCAAAGACTATAGCCCAGCAACAACAACCAGCCAATCAAACAGCCCGAAACCAGACCATGACTCAGAAATATCCAGACAAATAGCACCCACACCAATTCACATCACGCAAAAAGGTATTTAAAGGCCAGTGCTCTGATAGAAGAGCACAATTCAAAGTGCACTGAAGATGTCCTCCCCCGAATGGAGAGGAAACATTTGCAGCCAAATCGCTAAGCTCGGAGATCAAACCAACAGCCCAACTACCAACCCGATCTACTAATATTCAGACACATCTCAACCTAATCCTCTTGTCATAAAAAAATAATTCACATGGGGAGGCAAGGCTTAAAAGGGACATCCATAGGGAGCGAGTATGAAATCAAGGTAATAGGCATGACCACACAATTGAACCCTGCTATTTTTTATGTACTTTTTTTTACCCTTCTGATGATACCTTTGACAGTGTCAACTAGCCCACAAGTAATGCTGAAGATGAATAGAACCCTCAAGTTCAACACCTAGGATCCCAGAAATGAGACATTCCCATATCTTTTTCTGTCAAGTATAAAACATAGGGATAATTTTATATAAATAAAAGCTCTTCTAGTCATCCAGCTGTAATCAACTCTAAATATAACTAACAAATAAGCTCTTCTCAGATATGAAAAATTAATAAAAAATTTCAGTGAGGGCATTTTCCATTCATCTTATTGCACAATTAAGTCTTTAGAAATAATGAACGTTTTATGCATTTTTCACATTTATTTTTTCTATTGTGTTTAAGACAAATCATGCTGCGAGTAAGGAAGTTCAAAACTTGAAAAAACACTGAAGATATAAACAGGAGAAGAATGACTAGGTCTGCTTTAGAAAGCAGCCTTTTTAATTACTGCTAAAATAGAAAATCTTTGTCTAATCTACATGACATTAAGTGGTTATAATGGCCAGAAGGTGCGATGCAATGTCTGAAAATGTGTGCCAATTAATTGGAAATATCAAAGTAATAAGCAATAGAAACCACGGTAGATTTCTCATAACAATCGTTTGGAAGTGGAAACAAAATTAAAGAGAAATAAAACAAATGTTACTGTTATAGTAGATGCATTTTTCTCCTATGAACACACCTAACTGGGAATAATGATCCAATGCAAAGCTCTTCAGTTGTTATCCGAACATATTATGGGATGATTTTCTATAAGATCTCTATAAAAAAAGGGATCAATTAAGGAATGGGAAAAAATGTTGGCCAATCAGAATAGACAAAGCTCCTTGGGGTGATAGTCTGACCCACTAGATCTGTGTTTCTCAATCTTGTCAATTTTTAAGATGTGTGAACGTAAACGCCAAGAATTCCCCAGCCAGTATGCTGGGAATTAAAGTCCACATATCTTAAAGTTGACAAGTGAAAAACACTGCACTAGATCTTTATAGGCTGTATCCAATTACCCATCAAATAGGTTGAAAGTAGGCAATTTTGCTTCCTGCAGGATACCTTGCATTCCCCAAATTATATTGGTATAGAATTCAGGGTGTAGAGGAGGAAGAGAGAGGAAAGGCATCTTAAAGAGTAAAAGGTTCATTGACATAACAATACAGTTCTCTCTAAATCATAACTAGGATCATTTGCAAAGCCAGTTGATGCCGTGAACTCTCTTACCTTCTACAGTTTTCGGAATTTTAGCATTTCACTTTAGCTCAGGGAAGCATAGTTCTAGTTTTTGAAAAGAAGCAAGAGAGTCAAAGAGGGCAAGGGTAGGACCAGCTTTAATCTTAACGAAATTAAATTACTAAATATTACATGAACAACTTAAAATGGGTATAGCCGATGTTGCATTATTCCCAGGTAAGTTATTACAATTGTAGCAGGCAGTTGAGACAGATGAGAAAAAGTACCTACAAGAATGAAATAACTGCAAAGTATGGGGAGGAAAAAGCAGATATGGAAAGAGAACAGAACACATTCGGTTAAAAGACTTAAAATGTTGAACAGAATTCCATTTTAATTTCGTTGAGTTCAGTTATTCATTCAATCTTCATTCTTTCCCTCATTCTTTTTTGATTGCTGCACTCAAAAGATACTGTCCATATACTCTGGAAATGGAATTATCAAAGTTTTAAATTTAAGTGCTCAAATTACCACCTTGAATGGTAGGAGAAAAATAATGTCCCGTTCACTTAATTTTCTTCTGTCAGATTAATTTCAGATTAGATCCTGAAGGATGGGATTATTGCGTCATGTTTGAAGACTTTATGTATAATGAAACACAATGAGATACAGATGTATTTTCCATTTCAGATTTAATAGCCACAAAATTTTTTTACAAAGAGAACATACTCCTTCCTTGCTTATTTGCTATAATTTCTTAGAGTTCTGCATATTTGTATTGCTATTTTTGATTATTCTTGCACACCGAAACATATATATGTTAGATATCAGAAATCCTAGATTAAGCTTCTGTTTTCAAAGCTTAATTTTTTCTTCCCTTTTTTCTTTTTCTGGGGATGATTTACTGTGAAACAAAGTTCACATTACAAATTTGGTGAAACAGAGCAGGAACATCCACCATGTATGTAGAAATAGGAAAACTACAGGTTAAATTAAACCTGATTTTTATGTACTTCGGGGCATCTCATAGATTATTTGTATTAGTACCTGCAAGTGACAAACATCTTATACTCTTTTCTCCATTATTTTATTCCCAGAAACAACACTGTGAGATGAGTTGGATTGAGATGAGTTGGATTGGTCCAAAGTCACCCAGCAGCTTTCATGTCTAAAGTGGGACTAGAACCCATAGCCTCTTGGTTTCTAGCCTGGTGCCTTTACCACTAAAACGGGTAGGCAACCTTGGCTCTTTTATGATTCATGGACTTCAATTCCCAGAATTCCTGAGCCAGCTGCTGGCTCAGAAATTCTGGGAATTGAAGTCCACGAGTCATAAAAGAACCAAGGTTGCCTACCCCTGTACTAGACCAAACTGGCTTTATGTCACAATAAATGATAAAGACTGTATAAGAAATTTGGCCTTAGCAAAGCTACTTAATACATCCTTTTTCTAGGCGTACTGAAATACTAGAATTGTGAATGAACTAAACTTCTAAAGCTGAATTCTCATAGAATCCTTAAATAGATGGAAATCTTGGAAGAGATCAATTCAACTCCCCTCCCAGTGCAAGAATCCACCATAGAGCAGAGATCTGTTAAGTTTATTGTAGCTGGTAAGAATACCTGCAGCGACAGAATACACAGAACAGGATACCCAGAACTCCAGGGAGAATGGATTCTTGGTCTTGATGCAATGGTTATAATGCCATATTACAGGCTAACTCACTGCTCACTGCCAGCAGTTCGATTCTGACCTGTTCAAGGTTGACTCAGCCTTCTATGCTTCTGAGGTCGGTAAAACGAGGAGCCAGATTGTTGGGGGCAAGATGCTGATTCTTTAAACTGTTTAGAGTGGGCTGTAAAGCACTGTGAAGCGGTATCTAAGTCTAAGTGCCATTGCTATTGCTTTGGTAACAATGGATAACTTTTTGTTGCTCTTACAGGTCTTAGAGTTACTACACCAAGGCGATGGTCAGATAAAAAGGAGCCTGAGTCCGGGGCAAGGATGTAATGTGAGTAAATATTCAAGTAACCTCCTCACTCATTCACAGGAAGATAAAGTGATGGAAAGGGGAAAGCACATTCAGACTTGCAAGATTTTGTTACCATGGTTACAATAAAAATAGTCCTGACTTATTTGTCATTGATTTCTTAGTCCAGACATGTCAAACACAAGGCCCGGGGGCCGGATGCGGCCTGCGAAGTGGTTTCATGTGGCCCGCAAAGCCATCCTGGAAACAGTGAGGGAACGGCCCACGCTGCCTTGGCCCTGGCCCAGGCCGGCCGGGAGCCAATGTACAATTTTGTGGTGGCCATCTATGCTGAAACACATTCAGTCTTAGCTCCACAAGGCCGTCTGAAAATAGCGAGGAACCAGCCCCTGCCTCATCGGCCCCACTGTGTTCAGATGATACGCTCTGCTCACATAAAGCCAAGCTATAGTGTAACATGATGGACAGCTTCATGCAAAGTGCTAAGACAATAGTTGGGTTTATGCCCTGTACCATAAATTACTCAGACCTAATGGATGTGAACTCAGCCAGAAAGTCTATTCAAAAGAGAATTGGGAAAGGAAATATTCTTAGATAGGTTAATCCTCTAGCATGTTTGTTTTTCTATTGTTGAACTTCCTGCCTAAACATTTAGCTTTTGATGTAGCAATTACATAACGATGGTTCAATATTGTCTGCTCCTAAAAAGCCATCCATTTGAATCTTCATCTTTTGTGATTCTGTGCTGACCTCCCTGCCAAGAATGGTGGAATTTGTAGTCCAATCCACCTCGAAGGCCCCAGTTTGGGGAAGTCTGCTCTATGAAATGAAGGCAGCTATGTTGATCTCCCTGCCCCTTCCATGGTGCTGCTCCTGACGATGCATGTCTGAGTATCAGAGTCTTTGGGGATGTATCTCCTGATATTAATTTTCAGACTCCTGCTATCCATCATAGCTTCAAATCATCTCTGAGTTTTAGAGAGTTCTGTTGGCAAATAGACCTTCCCCAAAGAGAGGGAAGCCAGTATTGACCTCAAGAAGCTAAAAGCAAGTTTTAGCATTTTTTCTTACTTGATATATATATTTTGGGGACATTCCCATCCGATTCAAGAAACAGAACTTTGAAAGGCTGCTTGATTTCCAGGCAATCAGGAGATCCCATAGACTAGAGCAGTGGTGGCAAACCTATGGCACGGGTGCCAGAGGCGGCATTCAGAGCCCTCTCTGTGGGCACACGTGCCGTTGCCCCAGCCTTGCCTCCCCCCGTAACCCCCTCCTCTCCAGCAGCCCCCCTGAAGGAGAGTCACCCCCGAGCGTGGCCCACACGGAGCAGCGCAGCCAAGGACATGGCAGCCAGGCAGCGTAGACAAGACTCTGCCCTCACACCCCATCATGCAGTTGATACTGCAGGGCGCGGGCAGAGGGTGCGGCCGCCATAGCGCTGCTGGGCTGCCTGGGCTATATGCGGCGGGCCCTGGAGGCGGTGAGTAGCCCTGTGGGCAGGTGGGGCGGGGAATGGGAGGGCAGAGCGGGGGGGCAGGGGGTGGAGTGGGGGCGGGGCCAGTTTTGGGCAGTCGGTCTTTAAAAGGTTCACCATCACTGGACTAGAGTAACCATGTTACTGTGTAGGAATCTAAAATGTGGGCAGTTGCTTGATCCCATTCCCTTAGAAGCTATTGATGGTGACAACATTGACTTCCCTGGGAGCTGGAGTAAGCCTTATAATATCCTGCTTCCTGCCGCCCCCTCTTTTTATTTTAGTGGAAAGGAAAACTTCGGTGAACTTTGCTGAAACTAATTGCTGCAACCTTTCTTTCCAAACTGGGTTTTGACTTTCTCCTTTTCATAAATGAGCTGTTTTTAAAAGAAAACCTACGTGGGGGAGAAGAGTACAGTTAAACCTATTAGAAAAATTACAGTATCTCACCCAGAACTGAGATGCTGATCCCAGTATGCAGATCTTTTTTTTCTCTCTTTAGCACTTTATAATGGATATTTAGAAGCATTTAAAACTCACGTTATGAGGGAATTCTGTTTCTGGGCTTCTTTTTCAAACAGTCACACTTAAAAATGATTGGGATGACTAGGCTTATTCTGAGTGTAAATTAATTCTGTGAGAGCAGAACTTCACCTATTCTGCTACCCTCGACACATAAAGGAATGCACCCTGTGGAACAAAGTATGGCTTACATCTGAGTAAACATGCAGTAAGGTTTCACTTAGAAGAATCCTCTATATCAGACATGTCAAACACAAGGCCCGGGGGCCGGATGCGGCCTGCGAAGTGATTTCATGTGGCCCGTGAAGCCATCCTGGAAACAGTGAGGGAACGGCCCCCGCTGCCTTGGCCCTGGCCCAGGCCGGCCAGGAGCCAATGTACAATTTTGTGGTGGCCATCTATGCTGAAATGCATTCAGTCTTAGCTCCACAAGGCCGTCCAGAAACAGCGAGGAACCAGCCCCTGCCGCGTCAGCCCCGCCCCCTGGGTACATGCTGGGGAGGTGTCACCCTTTGTGAGGAATGAAGAAATGCACCATGCCTTGGCGCTTGCCCTGGTCCCACCTCCTTCTGCCAGAGACCCTCAGATCTGTCCCACTCCTGCCCAGGCCCCCACAGGCACCCTTGACGCGAACGATGTAGAGCTGGCCATGCCCACCCAGCAGGCCACACCCACTCCATCCATGCCTACCCAGTAGGCTGCACCCACCCAGGCCACACACCCCCCAAGGGCAACTGCAATGCTGATGCGGCCCTCAATGAAATTGAGTTTGACACCCCTGCTCTATATTCTACTGATTGTAGCTTAGGGAATACCCGTGACATTTTAAAAAATGTGTTGTAAAATGAGACATTTCACATTAAATAAATCAACATGCAATAAGAAACTAAAGACAGTATCCTCTTCTTTTAATTTTTTTATTTGCCATATTGCTTGCCACTTACTTCTGGAACTCATACCATGCAATTAAGATTATCTGTGTAAGCTTTAAAACAATCTTAAACCTTTCTCTGTCCCTCCCCTCCCCCTTTGGTTATCTTTTAATAATGGCACTTTCTTTTAAAATCCATTTTCTCTGAATTACTGCGCTGTAATTAATTCCCGGGCTGCAAAAATCTAAAAGATCTTTAGATGGTAGTAAAGACAATTGCTACCAATCTATGATCATCTCATCTCATCTCATCTCCTCTTCCCCCTGGACACGGTAGCCCTATTGCCAACCATTCCCAAATCTAGCTTTTTAGGTTTTTAAAAAAGATATATAGTAGCATGAGATTTGCAGTCCTTCATATTTATCATTCCGTTAAGAATGGCAGGGTGGCTTATCAATATTGAATGTAAGTAGACAAAACTTCTACGTAGGTAGCTTAAACAAAGGCAAGCAGAGTGAGTGAGAATGAAAGGGAAAGAGAAGGACAAAAAGAAAAGAGAAAAGAAAGGATTCTGCCACCATTATCTAATAAACGGCATATTCCGAAGGCTAAAGCTTATTTTGAAATCCACGTCTGTGTATGTTTTTAGCCATAGAAAACAAATAAAATAATAATAAAATAAAAAAATAAAAATAAAGTCTGTTGCTTGGAGCCAGTCTTTGAAAGTTAATGCAGTTACCTTCCCTCCACTTGGCACAGTTTCTGCAGGGGAAGGTAGATGCTTCCTTATACATTATGTATCAAGGCGTCCTCCGTTAAGGATCTCGGAATTCCCTCTATGGCATATTTAGAAAGCATTATTGGCATTCCATCCCATGGTGTTATCAGTGAGTGACATGTCAATGCCTTGATGCCTGATGTTAATTATTCACAATCTGCCATTTCCATTGTACCGAGATAGCTTCTATCTGTGCTGACACAAAAAAGATTTAGCAAATAACATTATCAGACTCTAGAGAGAACAGTGAAAAGATCCAACTTTGTTTCCTTTGTGTGTTTGTGTGTGTGTGTGTGTGTGCTAAAGTTGAACAAGAAAAGAGAGAGACAGGGTAGAGCCTTGCCAAGCAAATGAAACTCTTCCAAGTTGGCTCATTCTTTAAACAGACAAAGTCTCAACGTCATTGCCCAGCAGTGGCTGTTGATTTTGACACCTTGCCATTTACTAACAGATGTGATGCGCACAGTCCCATTAATTAGGCAGTAAATTATGACATTTGGGGCCAGGCTAGAAGAGCTTCTGAATGCAATGGGGAAACCGCTTGAAATTTGGTTTTCCCGTGAAATGACCAAAAGCCAGAAGACAAACGGAACGCAGAGGCTCCAACATTAGGAAGCTACGGTCACAATGTGTTCATCTTCATCACATTTTATTTTACTGTAATAGTAAAAAGGGCTTTTGGACATTAGGATTTGCACAAAGAATAGATCCATTAGGCAAGTAATATTGGCAAGTGCGTGTGTAAATTTTGAATTTGTAGAAAATGTGGTCTTATTTCAAAGATGTGTATTGTAAACATCTTTACCGTCTAAGTAGGGTCAGTTTAGGTTTCTGGTGAGTTGAAATCGGATATCTTCAATTCTTACATGATTTCAAGCATGGAATAAGATTGAATAAGCTTATGATACAAATCCATCTGTAGATGATGAGAAACATTAAGGCAAACTGATTATTTCTTGATTTATTTATTTATTTTATAGGGCTTACAAGCTATTAAAATCACAACTGACTCTGAGAGGCACAAGTTGTTTCCCCCTATAATTTGGATTAAAAGAAAGCGAACACAATCAATCAAAAATAAATGACAACTTAAGGCCTTGAGAAAAGTTAAGGTCCATGCTGTCTGCTTAAAGCAATTTCATGGGACGAACATCTTCAAGAGCTTGTCCAACTAGTCAAGTCTTTATAGACTTTCTAAATGCCAATAGGAAAGGAGTCATTTGGTGTGTGTGTGTGTGTGTGTGTGTGTGTGTGTGTACTTTGCCAAAGGGAAGGATAGCAATTGAAAGGCATTGCTTCCACGGCCTCTTGAATGAGGGGATGTGGAGAGAATCCACCCTCTTTGACCTTATCAGTCAAGTAGACATTACTGGGCTGATCTACACATTTGATCTCACAAGAATAGGGCTGAGACTTATCTCAGTAAATAAATGTGAAAAAAATCAGGGAAATCCAACAACATTCATTCCATCTGCTTGCAGATCAGCAACCAACGTCCACTAAGATTTTCCCCCACTCACCTCCAATCTGAGGAAGCTCTTCCCAGGGGAGATGACCCAGAGGAGATATGCAGCCCTTGGTGGCTCCTTCTGTGGCTTGTGAAGCGTGGCCAATAGCAGTAACAATAGAACTTAAGATTTATATACCACTTCACCATGCTTTACAGCCCTCTCTAAACGATTTACAGAGTCAGCATGTTGCACCCAACAAACTGGCTCCTCATTTTACCAACCTCAGAAGGATGGAAGGCTGAGTCAATCTTTTTTTAAAAAAAATTTATTTAGTTTTATTCATTTATAACATAAAATATGAAAATACCAAAGCAAATAGTTGGGGACAACAGTAGAAAAAGGGAAAACAAAAAAAGATCCGAAGAAAGAGAGGGGAAGAAACAAAAGGCATTGACTTCCAACTCTCACTGTTGCAGTAAAATCAGACGTTAAAATCAAATCTCAACTTTTTACATTTCTATAATAGTATCCACCAGCCATTTCTGTATCGGCAAATCAGTCTAATCGGTAAAACCCAAAATCACGATATCATTTTTTCCCACCTCAGGCACAAAGTCCACAAGCGGTTTCCAAGTAGAAACAAAAATACTTATGTTCTTTTCTTTTACCAGCACAGTCAATTTGGCCATCTCTGCTAATTCCATCAGCTTTTGTAACCATTCGTCCATGGTAGGAATCGAGGCATCCTTCCACTTTTGTGCATAGAGCAATCTTGCTGACGTCACCAGAAACTTTCCTTCTGGGTCAATTGGAAAGAGAACTGGAAAAAAAAAATTGGAACTCTGATTTTATATATGGAAGGCTGAGTCAATCTTGAGCCCGTCAGAATTGAACTGCTGGCAGTTCACACAAATAGCCTGCAATACTACATTTCTACCACTGTGCCACCATGGCTCAATCCTACCCCTCCTTCCCATTGCTCAACTGGTGTAATGGCAGTAGAAAAACAGGTGGGGATGGGAATCCCATTGTGCTCAGAATCCCTGCTCCTTTTCCATGAACCAAATGAAAGGAACAAGGCTTCCTGCTACTGGCCCACCCAGTTTAAGATTTGACAGAGTAACAGATGTGTAATGGGGTGCAGGTATGGCACTTCTCTTTTGCCCCAACAATCCTGCCATAAAAGCATGTGTGTAGTGTATGTATGTGTAGCACCTTGCAATTTGAAGCTGCAAAGCTCATCCTTCGGGACCAATTGCATGCAAAGGTATATTGTTGCCTTTGTATGATGGTTTTTACCCAAACCTCTGTCTTCCTCATAAAATCAAAGTATGATTTAAGACAAGGAAGCAGCGTGCAGAATGAGAGTGGGTAATATTAGCCCCTCCCCAAATACTTTAATTAGCTTCTAAGTCTTTGTTACTTCTCTTATAATTTTATCTTTGTTCATTATTCTCTGCTCAGCCTCTGTGGATGTTCTACATTTTTATCATGCAATAATGTACTGCTTATTTTTCTTTTTTTCTTTTTCTTTTCTGATCAAATAAGAGACCAGCCTGAAACCATCATGCTGGAGAGCGCTGAGCCTGTCTGCCCAGTCTGTCAACAGGATGAAAGCCAATCTCCAGCTTTTTTTTTTTTAATTACAAGGATAACATGTTCACTCGTCTAATAATGAAGATGGTTAGCAATTTTAAATTTTAATAATCAATTACTGAAACTAATTCTCCATTAAACCACAAGAGAGCCATTAAATCTCAAAAGATGGAACATGCTGTATGTAGCAGTGGCAAATTTTTCTATTTTTAAATATCGTTAGGGAATATCTGATTGTTTCATTTCTGTGCATTTCTTTTACCTCTTTTCTCATGCAGACCCTCGTTTTTTTAGCACGAAAGTGTCACATGACCTTATAAATAATAAAAGGAACCCCTTGCAAGGCTTGATCCAGTGTGTGAATTATGTGCTAAGAATATAATTTTTTTTCCAACCCAGCATATTTTGGCTGAATAATCAGCCAAGTAAGTGACTAATTAATATTAAAATATGATCAATGCTATGAGGCATGGCGTGAAGGGGACCTCTCAGTCCCTTTTTTCACTTTAGAAGACCTGGGTTCAAATCCTATTGCTAACCTAATCGGTGAGTTAAATTTAGTCATTTTGGTCCAAATACTGACTCCATGTTTTTATATGTGCAAGAGAGGGAAATTGGGGTTAATAAAGAGAATTGGGGACACTGCCTTGCAAGGAATTGGTATTCTTGTTTTGTCCTTTAATGCCAGAAGCAACTACACAAAAGTGTATAAGCCCATAAGCAGTTTCAAAGCAGAACTCACAATCCAAAGCAGATAAATGATGCAAGACATAGTTCTACTGGGGGAAAGAAAAAAGACTGCAGACATGCTTATTGTACCAGAAGCCTGGTAAGAAGACTGATAAGTAATTAAATAATAAATTTTAATTATGACAACCCGATAGTTAAATATTTGATATGATTTTATCCAACAAATGGAGTAAAATATCTACAATTAATTGCATATGGAGGTATAGATGATTATAACTAATGAATTTCAGAAATTATACTCTCTTCCGTAATCTTAGTAAATGTTGCTGTTTCTAGGAATAATATCTAAAGTGCATTAATTTTTAGGTTGCAAATTAAAGTTTTAATATTGTATATATTGCATTTTCCAAGTTATGTGTGGTACGCCTGTGCTCATTCAGTTTGTACATTGCTCCTTTAATTGGTGAAAAATATAAAACAGTTATGCGTACTTAAACATAAAGATTGGAAGCCAGCATAGAGAGGGGTAAGTCATTATATTATGACTATTATTGGCTTCTTCAAATTCTGCGGAATTAAACATTATTGCAAAACAACATTTTGCCACAATTATAGCTTGTTTCTTTAGTAAATACGAAATATAATTTGAATGATAAAAAAAGGCTTTACTTTGCCATATTCTCCAAGGAAAGTAGCACTAATAGGCAAAATGAATCAGACTGGGGGGTGGGGGGGGGAAAGGGAATTTAGTTAGGCCACAGCAGACATACTCAGCATAGTTCATTCTTCAGTGATTCTAGCCAAGCCTTATAATCAAATCACGCCTATTAATGACCCAGGAAACCCTCCAGTTTAATGCTGTTGAAGTGAAAAGAGACAATTTAGCTCTGGCATCAAGCATTCTGCCTCTGTTAAAGACATGTCACAATGTCCAACCCTCGCAGGACAGGTGAGTGTACCAAAAGAGACATCTAGGAAGAATAGGTAGGCTTTCGCTGCAGTAATAAATGATGGAGCATTTGATGATGATTTAAGCATAAGGTTGTTCTCACATATTGACTGGGTTCCTACATGTCATTAGGAAACAGTCTATGGAGATTCTCAGTCATCCAGGTCCTGATTGTCCCAAAGGTGCTGGACTTTCGTTGTCCCAAAGGCAACTGGACTTTCATTGTTTTGCTTTGAAGATGTTTTGCTTCTTATCCAAGAAGCTTCTTTCGCTCTGAATTGAAGAAGCTTCTTGGATGAGAAGAGAAATATCTTCAAGGAGAAGTTCAAGTCCAGTTGCTTTTGAAAAAGCACCTTTGGGACATTAAGAAACAGGTTCTCATGTTGAGGCTGTGATCCCCAGTGGGCTCATGAGCCATTCAGAAGATAGTTACAATTTCTTTAAGGCTGATCCCATTGTGCAGAAAAGCAAAACACTGCAAAATTTCACACCTGGAGAAGTCCATGGTGGGCCCAGTTGTGCTCAGGAGTGAAGCTAGCCATCTGTTAAAACTTTCCACCGGTCACAAAATTCCTTCCTGTGCTGGTGTTTTTTTTTTTTGTTTTTTTGAATGGCAATTAATAGCATGGCCATAGTTTCTGGAGTGTCTGCAGAAGTGATAGTGATTTTTAACCATTATTTTAAATTCCTATCCTTTCCTAAGTTTTTGTTCTGTTCTGTTATCCTGAGAAAAGTTTCTGATTTGGCTGGTAAGAGAAAAGCTAAAGATGACCGACTGACTGATAATGCTCATGAAAGTAAATGTATATCAAGTGTGGTTTAGCTTTGCTTGAGATATGGTGTGTTGGCATAGCATATATGTGAACCAAAGTTAGTGTCTTGAGTATCTCACAGACCCTGAGAATCTGGAGGACATAGGAGGACCATTACAAAAGATTCCTAATCCAGAGAAGAGGGAAACATGAGAAAGAGACTCAGGATAACTCCCCCTTAATTTTGCTAGATATAAGTTGAGCTGGAGAATTGCTTTGACAGACCTTCAAGATTTGGTTAAATTACATCCTACCTTTCTCCCTCCATCTCACCTGATAAAAAGTCCTTGGGAGATGTGCTTTTCTGGCTTGCTCAGTATCTTTGAAACCAAAGTTACATGTGGGGTAGAGCAGGAGCTCCCCTCCTAGCAAAAGGCAATGATCAGCAAATCCTGAGGGGGTAGAGTAGAAATTCGGAACTTCAGCCCCACTGGATGAGTTTCCTGCCCCAAAGACTAGCCCCAACCTAATCTCTTCATTGGGGGGTTTCAAGGATCTTCTCCAGCTTCATGTTTGCAGTTCTCCAGTGAACCTCTGGCCTGGATCTAGGGCAGCAAAATATTCCTCTCTCCTATCAGACATATCCTATGATTTATAAGAGGGAGGAATGAGGGAAGGTGGACTTTTCCATTTCTACCAGCAATCTAGGAACTCTGCAAATGGGGAACAGCCTCCTCACCCTACCTCACCCCGGTCCAGATAGCCACGGTCCACGGCCACAACCAGACTGTAGATATTCTACAGTTTCAAGTTCATGGCAGCTAAAATTGGAAATAAGCTGGTTCTGCTGTGAAAAGAAATTATTTTAGGAGATCACAGGGACAGAAAGCTAAACAGAATCATATAGCTATTCTCCAAGGCACCTGAAGGCAGGACATGAAGCAACGGATGGAAACCAATCAAGGAGAGAAGCAACCTAGAACTAAGGAGAAACTTCCTGACAGTTAGAACAATTAACCAGTGGAACAACCTGCCTCCAGAAGCGGTGAGTGCTCCAACACTGGAAATCTTTAAGAAGAGATTGGACAGCCATTTGTCTGAAATGGTATAGGGTTTCCTGCCTGAGCAGTGGGTTGGACTAGATGACCTCCAAGGTCCCTTCCAACTTTATTATTATTATTATTATTGTTGTTGTTGTTGTTGTTGTTGTTATTAATTTTGGAGCAGTGCGGAATCTTGCCCCGTGCAGCCAAAGATACAGAAGAACTTTCTTTAAACTCCACCTTGGAAACAAGTCACCGCTACTGAAATTTACCTGTTGCATAATATTTATGCCATGCGTTACGGCTCCATTACCATACAAATAGCGGAGCGTGCATATGGTCCTCTCATAGAGGCAGCCGCCCAGCGTTGTAGCCCTGCAGTCATCTCTCCGAAAGGTAAAATCTGTTGCTTTGTGTTCTATACTGACCTTTGTTAGCCAGGCAAATCTCTTTATTGCTGATAGATAGGCTGACTAGTCATTGTGATGATGAGTCATGCTCAGTTAAACGCCCTGGTGGCTGTTGAAGAAGAAAGCAATTGGCATTCGGTTTGTTTCCCTCTTGGCTTTCCTGCTGTGAATGGATCTGGGTGTAAAAAGAAATTAATTATCGGGAGCCTGATCATTCGCGTTTCTCCTCTTTTTCCTATCAGCTCATATGCCGCTGACCTAGTTGGGGCACATCCCCTCATGCCATGTAGGCCTGCCCTCTACATCCGGGGATGAAAAATTATTTTAAGTTCCCAGAAATGGCATATCTTAATTTCAGAGAAACAAGCAATTTTGGGTGAATGGGGCATCAAAAGCTATTGTCTGCCCGTTTATTTTAATTAGGTTTACCAATTTTTCAGGACCGCTCCAAAAGTAGAATGGCCTGCGCTTCAGTTGTCTGACCTCATTTGCAGAATTACTTGTGGGCCTTTTCTGGCGGGCTCATAGATCATCTTCTGATGGCTCTTAAGTCTTTTGTGACCCTAAATTTAACTAGAAGAATTTCCCCATTAGAGGGTTCAAACCCCTCCCTCTGATCAGGCCAAATCCCATGTTTTCAAAATTACCTTCTGTCTCTCTGCTACAGTTCAGCTAGAAATTCTTTATAGCCTTAAATATTGTACTGGTTACAATCCAGAACAGTTCCTTCTGTTTATAGAGCCCCATTGAAATCAACAGCACCCAAGGTTGCCATGGTTTTTCCAATCTTCTCTGCTTATTGTTAGATTCCCTGCATAATTCTGTTTAAAGAAAGAAAAACAATATGATGGCCAGCCGTGTCCCTTTTATAATATGTATTATATATAACTTTCAGGGTGACATTGATGTCTAAATAAAACGATTATACTTTTTAAGCATAGCATAGTATTTTTCTATGTTTAAAAAGCACCTCAATGTACTCGATTTCTTTCGCAAAAAAGCAATTTTAAAAAAAGAAAAAAAAATGTCAGTTCCTAACTAGCAATAGCACTTAGACTTATGCACCGCTTCACAGTGCTTTACATCCCCCTCTAAGCGGTTTACAGAGTCCGCATATTGCCCCCGACAATCTGGGTCCTCATTTTAACCAATCTCAGGAGGATGGAAGGCTGAGTCAACCTTGAGCTGGTCAGGATCGAACTCCTGGCATTTTTTTCCCCTTTCTAGTTTGGAATGTTCTTAATCAACCTGTCATGTTAGAGAAGTCCACTGAGGACAAGTGGTCTACATAATTTGGCTCCTCGATCAAGTCAGTTTTGAGAATTTTCTTTTGCATTAGAACCACCCCATCCTGGCAAGATTGAAGGAGGCCATTGGAAAACACAGTGTATTTATAGGGATGACCACAGAATGTGTGTGTGTGTGTGTGTGTGTGTGTGTGTGTGTGTGTGTGTGTGCTTCGTAAAAGTCAAGATGGTAGCCGCAACCATGCAATTAAACCTACAATCTTGAGTTTTTAACACCCCTCTGGGGTCCCTGATTTCAGACACCTCCTACTGATCATCAGTGTGGAGTTTAAAGCTGTTTGCCCTTATATTATGATAAGCAAAAGAGGAGAACTCTGCATGAGGCAAAAACCAGCGAGGCAAACGCTTCAAGGGGACGTTCAAGGGGAGTTTTTCCAGGTATTAAGCCAGGGATATTTCAAACCTTAGCTGGCATGCATTGCTTCCCAACCTCCCCTTGCCTCTTCCCCTGTTTGATATTTCCTTTAGGTTCCTTTAGGTTAGGTTTTGCTTTACCATCTTGGTTTTTAACAGGATTTTAGGCCTTATTCTGCACAAATAGGGTTGCCAGGTGTCCACTATTTGAGTGGACAGTCCACTTTTTTCACATTATGTTCACTATTTTTTTTCACAAAATAGTGGACTTTTTTTATTCAAAAGCTTTATGATGAAATGGTACGTAATCTAAAGCTGTACAGTCTACTTTTTTTACTACTTAACACCCCCCCTCGCTTGTCCGCTATTTTTTGGAAGCAGACCTGGCAACCCTATGCACAGAGCAGGACTTTGGGTGACCCTCAGAGTGACTACTGGGCCTTGGATAGCTACCACGGTCTCTGCCAGGACTGGTATCTATGGGAACGAGAAGGGCCCGTGCTATGTGGATCAAAACTGGGACAATACAGTCTGTTCACGATGAGTCTTCAGGTAACCCCACCAAATAAGCAAACAAAGTTTTTTTTTTCCTTTTCCCTGCCCATGAAATGTGAAAATCTGCCTCTGACCATTCTGTTATTTCTTCTTCTTTCTCCTGATTCGGTGCTAAATCTATATGTTCTGCCCTTTATCTATTCCTCCCTGCCACTTTTAATATTTCCTCATTGTCTCTCTAGTGTCCACCTCATTTTAATTAGGGAATCGTCATTGCTCCTAGACTCTCCCCCCCCCTTTCTGTTGTATTGCTGATTGGATTTGCTGTAGTCCTATTTCTATCTAGTTACTCGACCCAATCTGATCCTTATCAGAGATTGCACCCCTCTTCTATAGGGCATCTGCAATCCTACCTCTAAAATAATAGTCAAGGCTTCTGACAATCAGGAGTCAACTTTCAAAAACTAGTCTTTCTGTTGCTTCAACCTAGTTTAGCTCTTCTTATTTATTTATTTATTAGATTTCTTTCTGGAAAAGTGTCCATTTTGCATGCTTCCTTGGACCAGCAAACTTCACTTTTCCCCCACTTTAGTCACTGATCTGACCTGATTTGATTTGATTTGAGGATGGGGTGGGCGGCGGGTAGAGCAGGGAAACTAAGAGAAAGAATGATCCAAAAATAGATTTTAAAGAGACAGATGGTTTAGTCCTGCAAGATTTTTGTAATTTTTTTTTTAACCTTTCAAAGGCAAGAAAGGTTTCAGAATTCTCCCTGGTGTATCTTGTAGTATAGTGTTTCAGCCTATAAATGATTGCAATTAGCACACCCATGAAAGGTTATCCCATGAAGCACCATAACTGTACACCCCCCCCAAACACCCCATCTTTGAGAATTTAAGAAAAGCACTATAATTGATTGTGATAGCACAAGCTGTGTCTTCAACAATTAAGGCTGAGGAAATATTGAATGAAATAAGTTCATTTAATACTCCCCTCACAGTCCAATACACCTGCCACTTTAAATCAAGAGAATGACAGATATACATATTTTTTGCATTTGGGGAAAAAAAAACCTAGAATGGGTTTTCTACGAATAAAAAAAATGGATCTGTTGAAACAATTGCTTAGTTGATGCTTACATTTCAAAGAGACATAACTTCTGGTAATGTAATTCTATTGTCACATCAACTAATATAAGTTTAAACACATGCTACTTCATGATTAGTTTTGTTCTGCCTGTGTTTCTTTTATTTAACATGTCTCAGTCGAATGGCAGTCAATACATAAAATAAGGCACATTAACAAATAAAATCTAGAAAATACCGTCAATAAAAAGAATCCCATCTCGAGATACAGGCAATATCCCCAGTCATAAAAGAACAGATACCAAAATCCTGGGAGAATTAAAAAGCAGTCATACACATTTGTTAACATTAAAAACCAAACCAAAATGTGTGGTGTGTGCATCCACGGTATTTAACAATAGCACACCTCTTGTTATCACCTACACTTCCCAGCCAAAACTATTCACATCACGGAGAAAGATGTGTCTCTTTCAGAGACCTTAGGTGTTATGCCTGAACTTACTTACAGACAACCTCCTAATCTAGGTTTGGACAATGTTTGATATGCTCTGCTTCTTCACCTTCTGAATATTATATTGTCTGTGAAAACATCAGAAGAGCAAGAGATGCGTTTCATTTTTCAGCTTGTTTTTCACTTTTTTTTTTTTAGGCACTGGGCCCAGATGACTCTGAGAACCAACCTCCCTAATTTTGCTTCACCAGTCATGTGAAAAACATAACATAAAAAAAAAACCCAAGCCAAAACATGCTGATGTTTTCAATGCACTTTTCATTGCAAAATGGTCAACTTGCTTGCTCTGACTACTCAAAAATTAAAAACGATATGTTCTGGAGAATCCTACAATAAATGATAAATTCAGTCAAATTTCATCACTCAAATTACATTTTTTTCCCCTAAGCAGTTACTGCTAACTTACAAGTATAGTTTTAAATAGAAATAACAGGAAAGGGCTCGGAGCAGAGAAAGAAAGAAAGAAAGAAAGAAAGAAAGAAGGAAAGAAAAAGAAAGAAAGAAAGAAAGAAAGAAAGAAAGAAAGAAAGAAAGAAAGAAAAAGAAAGAAAGAAAAGAAAAGAAAAGAAGACGGAAGGAAGGAAGGACAACTGGGGATGATTGAAACAGCCTTGCCATTACATGAGTCCTGGAGCAATTTTGGTGCTAAGATCAGCTTTGGATGGGGTGGGTGAAAGACAGAAGAACAAGACCCAAGATCACTGCAATGGTCTCATTGAAAAGAGAGAGAAGGAGAGAGAGAGAGAGAGAGAGAGAGAGAGAGAGAGAGAAGTTTTTTTGTCACATCTTATCCTATGCTAAGTGAGTGTGCTACTGTTTTGCTAGTGGTCACTATCTATAGGTAAATCTAGTGCAGGAATATTATTCTATTGCCTTCAGTGTAATATTCCTTAATAGGTGGGCATGCCCTAAGTGTGTGCCTTTTTGAACGGACACATTGGAAGTCAGGACTTTTTCTGACAATGATTGGCGGTAGAAGGCTCACTATTGATAAAAAGATTTAATCTCAGAAAAGTTTTAAAAAATACTGCTAGCCAAAGCTTTCCAGAATACTTTGTTATCAAGTATTCTTCTAATGAAACCTGTATTAAATTGTCATGGCCTCCAGTTTGAGAACATGTGAAGACCCGTGACAGATGTATTCTGTTAAAACCAGCCATTCAAACTATGGCCACTGAAATAAAACTCTGATAACTGTTAACTCTTACTGTTTAAGATTAATGCAGGAGGAAATTGCTTTGTCCAGCCATGCCTAGTTTTATTAGGTCTCCATTTTGGGGGGATTAAGCATAAAGCTCCAAACTTTGACATAATCTGTCCATCTTCAACTACAGAGGGGAAATATGCCTCCAGCATGATGGTCAGGCAACTAAAGTTTCCTTCTCTGTCGGTTGAACCCCCAAATAATTCATTTCCTCAGATTCATTTTTACAGTAATTTTCTAAACCCAATGACATACAAATAGTTGGAGTGAATGGATGAATGTATTCTTTCTTTCTTTCTTTCTTTCTTTCTTTCTTTCTTTCTTTCTTTCTTTCTTTCTTTCTTTCTTTCTTTCTTTCTTTCTTTCTTTCTTTCTTTCTTTCTTGGCAGCTTACAACCAATAAAATATAACAGTATAATATTATCATGTTTTCCCAAAAATAAGACCGGGTCTTATATTAATTTTTGCTCCAAAAGACACATTAGGGCTTATTTTCCAGTTGGGTCTTATTTTCGGAAAAACACGGTAACAGCAATTAAACTAAAAAGAGAAAAACTGTTGCCAAGGACATACTTTTCTGATGCAGGCCCACTTTCATCCCATCCTGACCTTGCCCTATCCCAACTCCAGGGGGAAGAGACAGATTTTAAGTACACTCCAGAAGGATAGAAGGGCAGGGGACTGTCAGATGGCGGTGGGGGGGGAGGGGGAGGGTGTTTTATAAGGCAGGAGCTACAATGGAAAAGATACATTCCCAAGGCCACACAAGATGGCAATATTTAAGGGGAGGGACCTGGAGCATGGCCACCCTTCCTGCTCTCGTGGGACAGAGAGATGTGCGCAGAGAGAGGCGGTGCTGCAGATAACCTGGTTCCATTCCATGTCAAGCTTTAAATGTGATAACCAGCATCTTAAATTGCACCCAGAAGGAAACTGGGATCCAATGCAGCTCGCACAACAAAGATGCAATATTAACAGACCTAGAAATGCCCAACACTGAATTCTGAACCAGTTGTAACTTCCAGGTGATCTTCAAGGGCAGCCGCACATAAAGGGTGTGGCAATAATAAAAAAAAATGACCAAAGTGTGAATGACTGTGAGCAAGGCCTCCCATTCCAGAAAAGGATGCACAAGACAAATTTGTACAAATGCCTCTTTAGCCTTGGCTGACACCTACTCATTGAGCAACAGCTATAGGTTCAGGAGGATCTCCATGTTTTGCACCAGCTCCAACCCAAAAAGACTCAATGCAAAGATAACATATTCCCAGATTAACAACCCAAAGCTACTTCATCTTGCCAGGGTTGAGTCAAAGTCAGTTCCTCCCTATCCAGACCCTCACAATCTCCAGATACCTGGTCAACACTCCAACATCATTGCCTACTCATCCTGGATAGAGATGTACAAGTAGATACTGCCTCTCATGCTAGCAAATTATCTCACCTAGAGTTTTCATGGTGATGTTAAAGAGGAGAAAGCTCTGAGCCCTGAGACACCCCACAATGTAGAGGCCTAGGACTCAACTTCTCCCCTCCCACCAACACCTACTGAAATCAGCAACAGAGAAAGGAGACCCATTTCAAAACATTTCCTCCCGCTTACAATACCTTGACCAGTTCAGAAGGATACCATGGTTGAGAATATTAAAAACTACTGAGACCTTCAGGAGGGCCAGGATACTTGTATCACCCTGTCTTCAGTCCTCCAAAGTCATCATTAAGCGTGACCAATGTTGTCTCTACTGCATTCTGACCTGAACCCAGATGGAAAACAGTCCATTTAACCAGCTTCATCCAGGGCCCTCTTTATCTGAGTGACATCTGAGTGACACTGAGTGACAGCTGCCTTCCCTCTAAAGCAGGGGTAGTCAACCTTGGCTCTTTTATGACTCGTGGACTTCAACTCCCAGAATTCCTGAGCCAGTACAGCTGGCTCAGGAATTCTGGGAGTTGAAGTCCACGAGTCATAAAAGAGCCAAGGTTGACTACCCCTGCTCTAAAGGGAAGTTTGGACACTGAATGAAAATTGTCAAGAACTGTTGGGTCCAAGTATGACCTCTTGAGAAGCACTACTGCCTCCTTCAAGACAGGAAGCATCACCTCTCCCACAAAAAGTCATTAACCATGCTTTTACTACATGCCATCTCCTGGAGGCCTTGACCAATCAGGAGGGCCATGGGTCTAGAATACAGTTGACAAAACTCATAGCCACAAGGATTCTGTCCACCTCCTTGAGACCAACTGATTCCAACCTTTCTCAGATAATAGGCCTCAAATGTGTCTCAGTCACTTCTGACAAATAGCGGAAGTGGATGTCACTGGCATATTTTCTACCCTGTGCAATACAGATAATTTAATAACCATAAGTTATTAAATGCATAATAAATTTCCATAGGATTTTGTAAGATCGTTCACCCCAATAGGAGATGCTGGTGTTTTATATGAGATAAAAACTTCATACAGACAGACTTACGAAAAAACAACAACAGTGGAATGGGCAAGGATAGAAGAAATGTGAAGAACTAAATTTTATTTTATCCCATCGCCAACCCAGGAAATAGAAAAAGAGTATATGCAGAGTTTCGAAACAATATTGTCACTTGGCTTTGAATAATTTCATTCTTATTTAGCTTCAACAAAGTTAAAGCCTAAGGTGGAATAAAATACATTTGATATCACACACTCCATAGGCTTCATCACAGAGCTTCCTAGAGCACAGCCCACTTCACGTGGCACACGATTCCCGAGAAAACATGAACACAGCTGGTATAACGAATAGAACTGATGAAGGGGGAAAAAAAAAAAAGGAAATGGGGGCCGAAGAAAGAAAAGAAGAGCTTGTGCTGATGGACTTGCGTCTCTCAGTGTCCAATGAGAGGAGCAGGAGCAGAACTTTCATTTCTGATTGGTTCTCTGGTGCAGCCATTGACTCTTCCTCTCTTCCCATGGTTTAGGAACTTGGCTCTTACACCACATTTTGTTGATACTGCCTATAGTTCAGTGATGGTGAACCTTTTAGAGACTGAGTGCCCAAACTGCAACCCAAAACCCACTTATGTATCGTTGGGTGCCGGGTGGCCGTGGCCCATTGGGTGGGCGTGGCTGCGGTGGTAACAGCAGACTGGGTGGGACTAAAAAGTTCAATCAATCAATTCCAACTTTGCGAGATCTTTTCTTTTCCCACGAAAAGTTGAAATTGATTGATTGATTGAACCTTTTTTTTTATTTTGCACATGGCGGCGGTGGCCTAAAGCGAAAAGCTTTTATAAAACCCAGCTGAAGGCCTAGGACTGGGGCGACGGGGCGCGTGCCCACAGAGAGGGCTCTGCGTGCCACCTGTGGCACACGTGCCAATAGGTTCGCCACCACGGCTATAGTTCCTGACTTCTCATTCTGGGCTGGCCTATTTCTTTATGTCACTTACATTTTCTGTTTTATGCTTTGAGGTTGTTGTTGTTTTTAAAGCCTCACTTGGGCTATCTGAAAACTGCTCCTTCACGTCACGCTCATTTGTTAAAACAGTTTCTGCCTATCAGGTTCTGTTGCCACAGCTGTCTTACGTAACTTGTATTCATTATTTAACGTTATAATGCACGAAAGCAAAAAAAAGAAGTTTTTCCTTATTCACAGCAACGGGGAGAAAACAACGCACAGACCAGCACACCTGAAGCCCAATTCAGATGGTAAAGCTGGATCATAATAGGTGATGCCCTCCCCCTTTTTCCCCCTCTGCCTCTGCCTCCACTAGGCACACATGCTCACCCAGTTGGTCTGCCTCTGCAATCTCATTCATGTGGAAAAGAGCTCTTTCCAGAAGGACTTCCTACTGTCAAATGTGTCTTTCAGAATCACCCCGCACTCTTGTAGCTCAGGTTTATCCTTTGATTTGTGGACAAGGGCAATGTTTCCTCCTCCCTGCTACTGTCTGCAGACCCGGGAGGTTGTGTCAAGATTTCTCTGCAGACGGTGACCACTTGGCCTTTCTGCATCACCCTTCTTTCCTCGGCCTGGCTGCAGGCACCGCAGATTTGGAGAATGGGGGAGGAAAAAAAAAAAACAACGCAACCGGACTTTGCTCCTGCTAATCGTCTGGAAGAAGTGAATTTCTTAGATAAGCCATCAGGCTAGAATGCATTTTTTCCCCTCCATAACTGAGATTGGTACAGACTGAAAGGTAATGCCGTAGAAAAAGTAACGCTCACCCTTTTCCTGTATATGTATGTGTAGTTTAACTTCAGGATTTCCTCTCTATATTCTCTTTGCCTTCCTGGTTGACATTCTGATTTTGGCAGGGTTTTTTCTATTCTACACACCCACCCACCCACCTACCTACGCAAACTCTATAATGTATTTTAGCGATTTCTTTTATCGTTAGTGTCCATTCAGTCTGGACGGATGAAGCAGCAGTCTGAGGTTAAATGAATTCTTAAATCTCTTTAATGCACTCTCTCGGTTCCTTTTGGTGCTCACAATTAGTCTTATTTGCCCGCTTGACTGAAGTGTTTGTGGATTGTGCCTGGTGTATACAGGTTTGAAAAGTGTTTTCTTCGAAGCTCTATTATTTACTCCACAAACCTGAACAGTTCCTATCTGGAAACCTGCCAGATTACTGTGAAAATATATTTGTTCGCACAAGGGTCCTAAAGTACCTATGATTTATTCTTGAGAAACACTCCCTTCAATGCAGCTTAGCCTCTAGAGACTCGAAACATCCTCTCTAAGCCCTGAATGTTGAATGACAGCCACGTCTTCATCCAGGCAGAGGGCTTCATAGTTTGGAGGCAAATGGCAACATTTTAGATCTTCTACTCTTTTCTTTTCTCTGGTATGCATGAAGCATTTTTCTGCCCTAGGCAAAATCATAAACCGGCATTCCCTACTGTCCATTCATATGGGACATGGACCTGTTGCCTAGGCCTTTTGGCCTTCATCACATTTACACACCTCTTCTTTTCTATCAAGCCACAGGATTGATTGTCCAACCTCCAGCTCACCAGTCTGCCAGTCACTCCCCAGCAGAGCTTTGTGGAAGTGCCCTTTATGTGGAAAGAAACCCACGTTGCTCTCTACGTAAAATCATCTTCATAGCACATCTTGGGTTGAGGGGAGGGGGAAATTAGCCACGGACTAGCCAGCAATCAAATAAAACTAGGGATGAATTCATAACAGAGCCCAAGTTTTGGAAAGTAGTAGGCAATAGAGCAGAGGAAGCCATCGTTTTGTGTAAGCCGGTTTAGTGAGCCTACAGTATCTTTTACATGTGGCCTTCACTGCAGTAGCTGTTAATGCAAATTGCTTTTTGGAACTAAGATTAGGGACGGGATGTGTGCCCGGCTTGAAATGCTGTGTCCCAAAGTGAGAGGAACGTAGCTGAGTTCAACGCAGTGTTCCTTTCTGATTCTGCTTACACCCATCAGTCCTCTGCCTGTCCCTTGGGGTTGATGAAGAAAAGCTGCAGAGATACTAGGAGAAGGTCCTATCCAGAGGGAAATAGGAAGAAAGGGAATTGCATTCAGTTAAGCCAAGCTACTGGTAATCCAACTCAGCATCTGGGGGACAGGGCCCATCCAGGATTTCAAATCAGGGTTGTTTCCAACCCAACGAGCTGCCCCCAGAGATCCGGGTGATTCCGGATCTCCCCTCCTTCCGCCGCGCCCTCAAGACTTGGTTGTTTCAGNGGGCAGGACTGGCCTAGGGGTATTTTAAATTGGTTTTAACTAAATTTTAGTAGAAGCGGCCTATTTAAATATTTATTTTTAATCATTTTCTTAAATTTTGTATTTTGTATTGTATTAAATTGTTTTTAAACTGGCTGTAAGCCGCCCTGAGTCCTCCGGGAGAAGGGCGGGGTATAAATATAATAAAGTTCAAATTCAAATACTTGGGGAGGTTGAGAATAGAACTGAGGATTGCTATGCAGACAAAGCAGGTACTGTATGAGTAGTTAGCTTAGTCCTTTCCCCATTGTCTCATCCCGCCCCCCACCCCAAGATGGAGTTTGGGCTGGATTAATCCCATTTTACTCTATAGAAAAAGATGTTTAAATAGTCTCATTTTTTCTCTCCATTCACAAGCAATCAGATTATTTGCCTCTGTTGTCTCTGGAGTGCTCCTCTGCCTCTTTTTCTAAATTTTCCCTTCCCTAAGGTGTGTTTTTCCTTAACCCTCCAAGCAGGGAAAGGGATAGTAGATTGAAGAGCTCAGACATTGTAAAAAATGGACCTTATCTGTTCTGGCCTTCATCAGCCCTTTTAAAGGGCATTTTTTACCTGCAGATCATCACTATTTAACAAGAGCATTGAGCCCTATCATTGGTTTGGGTAAAGACATTTGCAAGAAATTTTGCCTTGGTCCTAGGTGCCTACACAGTCATCTCAGTGGTGGCTTAATACTTTTTTTTTTCTTCAGACAAAGTATCATCTCCTGTGAAAAAAAGAGCAAAAACATACAAAAACAATCTCATCTGTAGAAAGTGATTCAGGAAAGTGGGATAATAGTATATTATTAATAATAATCCCAGGTCTTTGGGAAGGGCTGGATAGGATAAAAATGCCAAATACAGTGTAAACATAGGGATGGCAGTGTGACAAACCATAATAATCATACAAACTGGTTGTAAACAATGACATAACAGAGTCACCAAAATGATTCACTGGAACATCTGTAAAAATTATCATGCACCAGTAATGAAAAATGGATAGTAACAGAGTTGAAAAAGTAGTTGAAAAAGTGCAGGTTAAAGTATTGTGGGATTTCCAAATACAGATTCATAAAGTTTTGGCTCAAAATATCAGCTATAACTGTAGTTGAAAAGAAGAAAGTGGAGATAATTGATATGGCAATACCAGGGAATAGTAGAATAGAAGACAAAGAATTGGAGAAAATCACAAAGTATCAACATCTGAAAATTGAACTTGAAAGATTATGTCACAAGTGGTTGTGATGGTCCCAGTGCTTATTGGCACGCTGGGTACCATACCAAAAATATCTTTAAAAAAAACCTCCACATTGACAGAATTTCTACCTGCCAATTACAAAAATCCACACTACTTGGATTTGCACATATACCAATACTTTATATAAGCACATGTGCCAATACATTATAACATCTTAGATACTTGGGAAGAACTCTATATGTATGACAGCCATCTAAAAACCTGGCCACTGTGATTTCACATTTTTCTGTATATAATAATAATTGAACCATAATAATAATAATAAAACAGCTGGAGCATTATTTGAGCACCATCGGTCAATTGCAAAAGGCAGCTTTACTTGGAACAGCTTGCATCCTGCAATGGTATCTTTAACACCATTAAACAACATCTGCCTGTTTCAGGTCCTTGGGAAAGACTGGATAGATGGATAAAAATGACAAATCCAGTCTAAATATCTGGCTGACTATGTAACGAACCATAATAACCTCCTCTTCCTCCTCCTCCTCCTCCTCCTCCTCCTCCTCCCATTAATCCCACTGCATAAAGCCAGGAATTTTGCTGATTTCTTTAGAGTTTTATTTTATGTGACTGTCTACAGAATTCACTTTCCATTTACTCCCAAAGAATACACTTAAACACTCAATCAATGAATAACCTACAGCAGTTTGTTGTAGATTCAATAATGGGGAATGGTGCATTGTACCAGGATAGTCAGATATACCCATAGGGAGTGTCAGTGGTCAAAATGCTTCCACTGCCAGAAGGTAGTCTGAGAATGGTCTAAAAATTCAATACAGCATTGACCCCGTGTTGTATACACGATCCACAATCAGTTCCTCGAGCTCACTAGAAGTTTTTTTTTTTTAAATAGCCATTTTAGTTCAAGTAACAGTGAAGGAGGAGATCCCAGCCTAAAATTAGTCCACTTTGTGGAGGGTTCCCAGTAGTTTTTCCCTAGAAATTCATATACACTCTGAATTCTGGGACATTAATTGAGCCACATAAGGTTTTAGTGAGAAATGACACTTTGCTTATTTTCCTTGAAATAAAAGCATAAGTCTTTTGAAATGATGATTCCATATTCACAGGAGTATTCTTCATATTATCCAAATATGAAGAAGAATTTAAGACCCCATAATTCCCAGAAGTGCTTTGGGCAGGAACTCCAAAATCTGGAGCTATCAGGAATAGGCAACATCTGCCCTTCCAGATGTTGCTGAACTGCAACCGCAACATCCCTCAGCAATCAAGAATATTTGGAAGCCCCCTACTGTCTCTTTCTATGTGGAAAACAAGGTTTAGGAAAACCCTGGGGAGTCTTCTGTCATCGTTGTTACTTGCAAAGGTAATTATATATATACTAGCTGTACCCGGCCACGCGTTACTGTGGCTCAGTCTGGTTAGCGTGTGTTGCTTTTACGTCCAACAGATGGTGCTGTTTTTCAAAAAGCAAGTTTTTACCTGTCACAGGTGTGACATCTATATAATAGTAGGTATATAAAAACACGCACGTATTCGAATGCAACGTTGTGTCAAAATTTCAAAGCAATCGGTGAAGAACTTTTGGAGATTTAAGATTTTGAACAAACGAACATTTACATTTTTATTTATATAGATAACTACAATTCTGGAAGTTGTACACAGTTCATGATTTTATTGGTTTGTTCCAAAATCTACTCAGTTGCCCTCATCTCCTATTTCACAACATGGACAACTAGAAGATGCCTTTTTCTTTGCATCCATTTTGGGGGACGTTCTCTTAGCATTCATATGGGAACAGAAGACTTAACTAAACAGGCTTTAGCTTGAACCTGTAGGGCTAAACTTATGTTTCTCACAGCAGCTTAACACAAATCAACAAGAAAATCTTCTGGGAAGTTTACACCAAGGCAATATGCATATCAAAAATGGTCTTCATCTTTTTGGTTGGCTACTAGGAGTTTCTGGATGATAAGGTGTCAATTGTCCAATACTTCCAATGCATTTTGTATCAATGTTTTTTACAAAATGATACAAAAATGATTTGTATCATTATTATTTTTTTGAGGAGGTGGGCTGTTTCTTACTATGGCTCCTGCTGGCTGAACTCAGAGCTTTTAAAACTTTACAAGCAGTTAGATCAGACAACTAGATCTATCCTTTAATAAATGTTATGATCTCGCTAACAAACTACTCTTTCCAGCTTGATTTCCCTTGCTTACATCAATGGACACACCAAACTTATCCTAACCCAGATGCTTGGCTGAGTGAGCTGCTACTCCTTCTTTCTCTGTGAATACATTGAGGCTCTACAAAGAAACCCACAACCTGGTTGCAGCTATTATGAAAAGTGCCTGACTTCAAAACTATAATATTGTACCATCATTGCACTTCAATACAATCTTAAGACTTTTGAAACTGAATCTTCCACCTTTTGGCTGCAATCTGAGATATTACAACTAGAGTTATATTTCCAGGTTTCTTTGGAATTTGATGGTTAAAGGTGAGCATATAGATTGCACGCAAACAATTTCCAAAAGGGCCTAGATTGATCAAAATCACTATAACTTTTTTGATAGCCTAAAGTCTGCTTTGCAGACTTGTTTTGGAAAGTAGTGTGGGTAAAAGGTTATTACCCTGACTTTTTTTTTGTCTTGGATATCAGTGAAAAATGGCTTTATAAGGAGTCATACATCATGTAGCCAAGACATATGGGAATAGTTAAAGATTAAGATAAACAGACAAATTGAGCTGCTTAAATCATTTTTTCTGTTTCTGCTTTATGAAAGAGTTTATGGACAAAAGTTGACAGTAAGCCGTTGCAGCAAACAAACCCATATATATTTAAGCAGAAGTAAAGACTTTAGTGTCAGAAAGTGTTGCATCATTGGTGCTTCCAGCAATTTGATTGGTGTCCACATTTTTAAAAATGTTATTTTGTCAAACCATAACCTTTGCTAAGTCTTTCATTTGTCATTGTTTTGCTGATGATATAAATATGCTATTTAACATCATTTGTGTCAATAAACATGTATCATCAGTCTCTTTGCTTTCATTTTGTCAGCTGTCTTTATAAATTGAATTTTAAATTTTGTTTGGCTATTCATGTGGAGTTCTTGGAGTCTTTGGAAGTGAAAGTTTGATGCCAAAGTTTCAAAATCTAGGCAGTCATTGGGAGAGTGTTGTAGATACTGTAGCATTTACATCTAATTTTTTAGTTAACATGCTAAGATAGAGAAGAAATAACATGGCTTGGGATGCATTTTGACTGCATTTGTATTAACATTTGTATCAATGTTAACATGTACTGCTTTTGTGAGAAGATAATAAAGCAGATAAAATATTCCTGGGCTTTGGTCATACTGTTGAATCTTCAGAAAAAAGATAAGGTAAGGTAAGATAAGATAAGATAAGGCAAGGCAAGGTAACCTTTATTGCCATTTTTTTTACTGTGGGCACAACGGCACACATCAAAAATGAAATTTAGTTGCCCGCTCTCAAAGTGAAACACATACATGACACACACCTAAACATACTATATATAACATATGTATAGACCCAAACCCCTACATATACATCTATATAAATAAAAATGTAAATGTTCATTTGTTCAAAATCTTAAATCTCCGAAAGTTCTTCACCGATTGCTTTGAAATTTTGACACAACGTTGCATTCGAATACGCACGTGTTTTTATATACCTACTATTATATAGATGTCACACCTGTGACAGGTAAAACATGCTTTTTTGAAAAACAACGCCATCTGTTGGACGTAAAAGCATACCCACAAGTATTGTGAAATTAAACATATTACAAACATGCGCTTTCTCTTTTCTTTCTTTTCCATTTAACCAGACTGAGCCACAGCAACGCGTGGCCGGGTACAGCTAGTAACTAATAAATACTAATACTGCCCATCTTGAATATACAACGTGCAGATGTGCTAACATATCTGTATATTTAAACCATGCTGCAAATAAGGATACAATATCATGGCTCTTTATATTAATATTAGATACATTTTAATCTGTATCCATTAGATCATGGCCTAAAGATTTCCCCAGGTCCTAAGCTTCTCTGTGTAGCCCAATGAAAATGTTTAATTGTTGTTATCATTTCATATATGCTAATTCAACAAACTCAGCTCTGGTTTCAAAGTGTCCTTGGGATGAGAGTTAACAAATTATATTTAGATACAATGTATGTTGCTACTACAGAAGAAAACATGAATGTGGTCTCCTTGGAGATGTATTTAAATGGTACTTTTTATGGATGTCAGAATACTAAGTTTGAATGTTAAAGATAAGAGTTGATCACGGGAGCATCATTCTCATATAACTTTAATGTCACAATGCAGTTTGATTAATTATTTTGGCTTAGTGTGATGCAAAATGCCACTTATTCCCGCTTTTATAAAATGTTCATATCCTGTTATTTACAATATTATAGAGCAAACACAGCAGTAACTTTCTGTGACTTGTTAATGTGCTCTCTAGTGTTGTATTATTGATTGTATTCTGGTTTCATTGTAAATATTGACTGCAAAGTTGGTTTAAGTACAAAAATAATTGTTTACAAATAGCAAAAAGGGTACAACAGTGCTTTAGCATGAAGGTTCACCCGAGAAACCTACATTTTTCATTGTATTTCAGAGAAATAATTATGCATTCAAGGTAGATTTTATTAACACTTTCTGGCAAAAGGTAGCATTAGGTAGCTGATTAACATAAAGATGTCTCCTGTGTAGATTATTCCTCCAAAGAAAGATCAAGTGATTCAATTGATTTTTTTTTGCACACTGAGCCAGGTCTGAGTGCAGGATCTTTATCAGAATCTATTCCCTCTACCCTGGATACTGCTCTAAAACCATCAGTCTTAGACTGCAGGATTACAGGTTGAATATAAAGAGGTAGAAATTGTTAAAGGGGCTCTTAGAATGAGAGTAACCCAGCAGTTTTAAAACATACAAATGCAAGTAGATAATGTAGAAGGAAAAGTCTTCATCATGGTTCAGTCCAAGCTGGGAATAAACAACATGGCGACTGCTTTAGAAAGAAGGTTGCAGTTTATTGAAGAGGGGAGCCAGACAGAAAGAGGGCTCTGGAAGAAAAGAATGACCACATGTAGTAGGGAGTGGGTTTTATACCTCTTGGGCTTTTGTTTGGAGTTGTTTCCTGTTCCTGTTTGAGGCTTTGTATTTCTTGTGTCATGTACTTTGACCTGAGTCTGAGTGTGCCCCTTTGGCATCTTTGGGTTAATCCTATTATGACCTGTCCTAGAGTTGGGTGGGGTATGTAGATTTTAGGTGTCTTTGTCTTCCTAAGCTTCTAGCTGGAGGGCTCCAACCTTCCTGAATGGATTATCACATCTGCATTTCTACAGAGCTGGTTTCTGTTTGGGGGAGGGAGACTTGGGGCCATTAAGAAAAACTGGGCATGCTTTTCTGCCTTTTTAAGATCCTTTGAGGAAGTATAATATTCTGCCTTTTTAATATTTCCTTCTCTGGGGGGCTGACTTCCCACAATAAATAGCTACCACTTTGGTGAGAAGGTAACAGTGTTGTGTGTGTCACGGCATATAGTATGCTGACCACATGACCACAGAAATATCTTCAGACAACGCTGGCTCCCTCGGCTAGGAAACGGAGATGAGCACCACCCCCTAGAGTCAGACACCATTGGACAGGGGTTTTGAATGTAGTAAATCTTTACCTTTACTTTAACCCAAGATTACTCAAAATGTCCAATGTTAAGGATTTATATATTTGGTGGCATTCCTGAAACTGTTGTTTTCCAATGCAATCCTCATTAAACGTCTAATTCTGTGGGTTGCACATGAACATATGGAGAGTACCATACTGTAGTTTTGAGGAGACTAGTGTAGGACTAGGCTTATCAAGGCTGGCAAAATATTCATGAAAAGTATGGATGTGGGTGAAGCATCCTGCCTCAAATTTAAGCAGCTGCATCATCCTTGGGAGATGGAGTGGGGCAGCTTTATAGGTTTTTTCCATCACCATTTTTCTGGTGGACTTGCTAGCAAAGCAAAGTGGGGCCACATCTGTGGAGGGAACTAGAACAGCTTTCCAAGCTGATACCCCAAAACTTGTGGAAGGTACAGCCTTTGGAACCCCTTCACGTGTGTGTTTGTGTATGTGTGTCTTTTGCTTATGTCAATGCATTGCAAGAGGCCTTCCTTTGATGATTTTGTACAATCCTAGTGCTTATATTGTACAATCCTAGTGCTTATATTGTTTTAACCAAAGGGTGTTAATTTACTTTTAATTATGAGAAAACTGTCCATTCAACATGTGTGGGGCTTCCATATTTTTAATCATAAGCCTTTTCTATTTCTGCATGATTTTTCTTGTTTTTTTTAAAAATCCAAATACTTCATTAAAGTCTAACCAAGTTATTATGGTATAAGCTTTCATAGACTACAAACCACTTCACAGGAGACAAATATTATTTCCCCCCCAAAACTGGTAATTCAGAATCTTTCACAAAGCAGAATGTGCATTTTTTAAAAAATCTCTGCATTTTCTGTTAATGCAGAAATTGCAGGATCTCTTTGGGACAGCTAATGAATGCTCAGGTTCAAGTCAACAGATGAATGAGGAAGATATTGTTTCAGATTATGCAAAGACTGGCATTTTCCAAAGATACCATCCGGTTCTTGTGGCTGCAAGTTGTAACAACCTAGTGTAACATTAAATGAACAGAAAAATAATAGTCTTAAAAACAAAAGCAAGGTATAACAAAATTTAGATGAACTAAACCTAATGGTATGATGTAGAATGTAACAATTTTTTTTCCCAAGTTGCAAAGAAAGCATAGCAAAAGTAGCAACCTGGTTGCTGACAAACAGAATTGCATTTGGCACTTTAAGTAGTTTGGGCTGCATTTAAGGACTTTGCCTGCTAGGCCTGGGTTGAAACCACATGCTTTGTAGTCTAGGGACTTTTGTGTCACCACCATTTTACACAATTCTTTCTCTGCATTCATCTGTCTGAGCTGTGGCCAAGGAACCAACAACTGTAGACATTGCAACGAAGAGACCAAAGCTCAGCAATATTTTTCTTTGTAATTTATATTCATTTCTGCCATCTTTTCTATCACCTCAAAAAAGGTGATGGCAGATTTGTCACATACAGTATTTGAATATTGCAGAAATGGTTTTCATTCCTCATGGCATCTATGTAATTTGACTTATATGTGTGCGTGCACACGGTCATCTGCTTTTACTTCAAATACTGCTGTCTGTTTTCTGTTTCAGTATCTGAAACAAATGAATAGACAATCTTGAAAATGAATCTAATCTGCTTGATGGTGTTACTTTTTGACCAGGAACAGCACCTCAAAGTAGAGTTTTGATTAAAATGTTTTTTAAAAAAAAAATCCAGGTGGCTACAATAAACGACAGTTTGGGGACACGTGTAAGCTCTGCAAATAAATGCATAAATGAAAAGGCAAAGGGTCTTTTTCAGTATCATTTCACCCTTTTAACAGCCTTTTCTTCTCTCTTTTCCAGAGAATCCTCTTTTAAAAAAGAAACAAATGTTTCCTGGAATAGCAGGCTTGGTCTTCTTGTTTACCTGACACTGTTGAAAATACCTAACAAAAATCCCATAAAAGTGTTTGGGGACCCAAAAGGCTATTAATCTAGAGATGTGTTTGACCCTCCTAATAAGATACTGCATCCAGTTTTGGTCACCACGATGTAAAAAAGATGCTGAGACCTAGAAAGAGTACAGAGAAGAGCAACAAAGATGATTAGGGGACTGGAGGCTAAAGCATATAAGGAACGGTTGCTGGAATTGGGTATGTCTAGTTTAATGAAGAGAAGGACGAGGGGGGACATGATAGCAGTGTTCCAATATCTCAGGGGCTGCCACAAAGAAGAGGGAGTCAAGCTATTCTCCAAGGCGCCTGAGGGCAGGACAAGAAGCAACGGTTGGAAACTGATCAAGGAGAGAAGCAACCTAGAACTAAGGAGAAACTTCCTGACAGTGAAAACAATTAACCAGTGGAACAACCTGCCTCCAGAAGCGGTGAATGCTCCAACACTGGAGGTTTTTAAGAAGAGACTGGACAGCCGTTTGTCCGAAATGGTGTAGGGTTCCTGCCTGAGCAGGGGGTTGGACTCGATGACCTCCAAGGCCCCTTCCAACATTATTATTATTATTATTATTATTATTATTATTATTATTATTATTATTATTATTATTATTATTATTATTATTATTATTATTTACAACCAGCCTTTACTTAAGGGACATTAGAAGGTGTCGCTCAATCCCTTCTTACCCTTCCTCTATGAGTTGGGTTAGGTATGCAATCATGGCTTTTCCCAATTTTCACTCAGCTGAGTTTGGACCCTGGTTCAGGGGAGGAGGAACCAGAGGAAAAGGGTGCTCAGTGCAAAGTTGTGGTTCTCAGATGTTTTGGCCTCAGGACCCCCACCCCCCCTCTTACCCTCTTAAAAACGATTGAGGACCCAAAGAGCTTTAGGCTCATGCTGGCCTATATATCTATCGATATTTACCGTATTAGAAATGAAAAAGGAGACATTTTGAAAAGTTTATTTGGCTTCGCAGACCCTCCGCCCCGTTTTGAGAAGGGCTGGCAGAGAGAAATATCCTCCTCTCGTCGTCTTTGTCTCGACCTTAGTTTGAACAAAACTGCCGCCTTTTTTCATCTCTGGTCGTTATTTCACGTGTCGATGGCGATTTCTCACGTCGAAAGCTTCAGACGGACAGACAACCGAAGTTCCGCCCAAAGCAGCAAGTTTTTTAAGCCGAGGCGGGAGGCTACCTGGAGGCTTTCGGCCACAAGAGGGTGCTGTGGACACTCAAACTCCCGCGGCTAACCCGAGCTCACCCTCAACACAGCCCCGTTGGCTGCGTATCCCTACGCAAACTCCGCGGCTGACCGGGGCCTGCGCGCGCCGGTATCCCTCGCATACCTTCTCTATACCTACGGGGGCGCGCGCGGGGTGGTGGTGGTGGTGATGATGGTGGTGGTGAGCGCGCTACGCTTTGAAGCGCTATTGTTTAGCTTGCAGCTATTTCCTGGAAAGCCTGGAATGTGTCTTTGGCACCGTCCGCGCGCCCGGCGACAGTCCAAACGGCGCGGATTTGCAAGGGAAATGCTTAAAAGCCATGATTAATGCATTGATTGCGGCCCTCCGCGGGGGCTTAAGAGAAGCCAGCCAGGCTTGTCGCAGTCTGATGTTGATGACAAACATGCTTACATTTCCTTTAAAATGAATAAAATGGAGTCCCCTCCCCTCCCCCCCACACCGAAAGGAACACAGCAACACTAGGAGTTTTACGTGAGGGGAAACGTCTCTCGTCTTCGCCCATCTTTGCCGTCAGTGCTGTTTCCCGAGGCGCTCGGCTAAGGAGGAACTTTTTTTTGAGCGTGGCTCGGACGGACGGCTTGTCCTGCGCGTCCACAGGCAACGAGGGCAAAATCCCTCGCGACCTTGGTTGTGAGAAATGGGGAGAATGACCCTCTCGGCCTCCCCCATCGCCTGGATTCTCACTTCCCTTCAGGCCTGCTCTGACTCAGGCGCGCGGCGCTTTTCGTTTGCGGAGCCAGGAAAAAAAAAAGTTGCCTTTTCCCCGAAGTGCCGCGACTCCCTCGAAGCGACTCGTAGCCTGCCCCGTTTTCCCCCTCCGCACAACTCCGTCTATCCCCGTGTCCCAGGTCTGCAACTAGAGGCCAGCGCCTCGCCTTCAACCGAAGGGCAAAACCCGCATCTCGTCCCGGTCCCTTGTTCCCCCTCAGAGCGCCGCTTGACGGGCTCTCCGTGCGAGTTGAACGGTCGTCTCTTGTCCAACAGCCCCCCCCTCAACCCCGCCATCGATTCTGTAAAGTACCGCACACGACACACACACCCCCAGGGCAATTGAAGAAAATAGGATGATGAAGGACTGCAAACGAAGACGTTACACGTCTCCATCGATTAGCCATCGATTAACCATTATTTCCCTGAATGACAAGCAGCCGGTGGTCAAGCAAGCGAGGCTGATGATTTATTTACACGTTAAGACAGGAGACGGTTTCTTTAGTCCGCCGGCGAGCTCGGCGCCCCGGCAACAGTTTGCGAGTCAGAGCGCGGCTGGGGAAGCGCGCCGGCCTTTCCTGCCTGGTTTTTTTATGAGGGATGAACTGAGCTGGGCTGGAAGCTGCGAAACAACCGCTTCTCCGTTCCGCCAGGGAGGATAAGGACGAATACCTGCAGTATAACTACAGTTAAGGGGAAGATCGTTTTATGGATTCAATATTTACACGAATATTGATCAGTGTTTATTGAACTTTTAATTTAATTCTCTGGTTCACGCAGTGCCTTATTGGCAGTTAAGCACAAGTGCATAAAAGGAAGAATAGAGAGGCTCCAGGTACTTTGAATAGATTGGCCCGAGCCCACTAGGGGATAAGAACTAAAGTCTGCAGAGGAGTTTTTCTTCTCTTAAATCTCCTACAGCATCAAGATTTTAGTACACGTGAAGCATCTAATTATTAATAGTGTAGGACACAAAGCCAGAATGGGGGGGAGGATTACTGATTTTATCTAGTGGATCCCTTTCTGTTTGGACTTGAATCCCACCAGAATTCCTTTATAGAATGAATACTGAATCCCATGTCTGAACCATGTAATTTCTCCCCCACCGCGCGCATCCTTTTTTTTTTTTTTTTGCCCCTGGCATCATACTAAGGCTATTTCATCTGTTTAAAGAAAAGTCGACAACATCTGTCACTAATTGGCGATAAATCATGGCGTTTCTCCACTTTTCTTTCTTACAATATTAATCACCGGGAGCGCTTTGGTGAGCCTTTTGGGTTTTAATGCGGATATAATGTGCGCAGTTTCATAGGAATTCTATTGTGAAGTAGTGTTAATTAATATCCACTTAACAGAATGAGTTCAGGTACATCGTGGTTAGCAGAATGGGTTTTCTGTCCATGCTTTTGGTGTACACAGATTGAGATGATCTGTTTGAACCAAAGTAATTGGCTTCATTGAAGAAGGTAATTCTAGTTTCTCTTACACTGAAAACAATGTCTGTCTGTACATAAGGATATTGTACTGCTGCAATTAAGATCCAAAGCTATACTGAGCCATTATTGAACTATCAGAAACACAATTGTGCATTTGTACAGTATAGTATCCTAGCCCTAATAGGTTCTAATTTTCTGACTTAATAACTGAACATGTTTCTAACTTGCTTTGCCAGTCCTTTCTAAATCAGAATTTTTCTTTTCTTCCATGTTGGATAACAGTGTAATTTCGCTCAGAACTTGTCTGTTCCATATGAGGTTTCTTTACGCTAATAAGCCAATAATTTCTATTGCAAGATTTTTTTTTTTTTACCAGATAGCAGTTTAACTTTCTCATATCTTTGAAGGATGCTTTGTGCTGCAGGAGAAAACGCAATTGTTACTTTTGAAGAAAAAAAATGCATGAACAGGGATTCTGATTTTTTGTTATAATGATCTTCAAAACTCTTACATGGATGTTGCAAATTTGACTTGGCTTTATATATCAAGGTTGCAGTTCTAAGTATTTTTAGATGATGTCTGACTAGTGTCTTCAAAAAGACATTTTCATGAGTCCTTTTAAAATATGTATTAATAATTTTGTGATTTAACTTTGTAAGCAGCTGTGATCTTGGTTGATGGGAAAATTAGTATAAATGTATATCACTGAATTCACTGGGATTTGTTTCAAAGCAAACATAAACAACCTCATGGATATCTTATATTAACCAACCAACTTTTTTCCCTTTTGTCCTCTCTTTTCTCTCTATTCCTTTTAAAAATCTTTCTCCTTTATTCTATCTATATACACACCTGCTGAAAACTCGTTAAACTAATGCCATGAAATGCACAAGCAAAGAGAAATTTTAGAAAGCTAACGACTTTGGAATTATATTCAAAAGAGTCATCCACTGAAAAGTAATGTTTCCCCTGAACCAGATTCCTTCTTTGTCTTTCACTTTGACCTTCCAAAAGCATAGAACCCTCTGGAACAGATTTTGAGTTTGTGACAGAAGAACAGTGTAGTGAGAGACAGAACACACAAGTAGAAATGGGCTCATAAATCTTGGTCATAGAAACAAGAGGCTAGAGAAACTCACCCAAATTTGGTTGTTTTTTTTTTACCAGCTGCTACTTAGTCTCTTTGGAAGGAGGGGTCTGGTAAAAGGTGTGACCACTAGATGGCAGCAAGAATTAAAACTTTGTGCCTCTGTGTTGCCATCCAGTGATTGTCTCTATTTTTACAGCTGCATATACTAGCCCTATATTGGGGGTTTGTTCTTTCCATCCCCCATAGCTGCGGGGGGAAAAATGAACTGAGAATAGAGATTCAGCTTTCTACCTTCTTCATAGGGGCTTCAGTCTTGTTTTAAGCATCATGAATTTAAAATTATTTTTCTTTTGCCAACCATAAAAAAGGAAACAAAATACAAAAGGGAAGAGCTTGCCAGCCACTGTAAATGGGCCTGAGCTCAAATACGGCTATTCCTTAATCTCATTTGGGCAGCCATGGTCTGAGGTTATCTGATACCAGGTCACTGATAAGTCACTTGGGAACGTGGCTGTGTTCTATCAATACAGTGAGCATTGGGGATTTTAATGAAGTGTGGAAAGCCACACGACACTCCAATTCCCTTCAGTCCTTCAGATTAAGGTCAGGATGCTGCATCTTTGATTGTGGGAAGGGAGAAAATGAAGCAGGTGTTGCTTGCAAGCTACATCTGTTAAAATGCCCTTTTTGATGCAGCTGTTCAAGACGTCCCACCTACTTTCTCACATGACTATTTATGCTAACCAAGAAGAACATGTGGATCTCAGTTTTGCAACATAGCTTGAAAAAAACAAAATGAAGTGAAATCCCCTTTCCTTCTCTTAAATAGCAGGGATGGTCCCAGCAGTACAGTAAGGGAAAAAAATATATATAAAATTTGCTTATGTATAAAATTGATACTTCTGGGTTGAAAGAACAAGAGCTAATTTATATTTCACTTTATTTATTTACTGTCAAATTTATTTATCAATGATCTCATGTGCAGCAGATTTTGTGTTTCACTGTCTGCAGGTATAGTTAATATCTTTACATTTTAATGAAAACGTAGCTGTCAATTTAAAACTAATTTGGATGGACAGCAGTAAAATGCAAACCTCACTTCAAATTAGAATTTTCAATGTGGATTTCCAATAGAAAGTAATTGCTGACAATAGGAAATGACAAATTACTAATTACTTAGTTCAATTAGACTTTTGTGCCTTTGGTCCTAAGTGGCAAGCATACAGCAAATCTTGCACTTTTATAACAATTAATGACACTAAAACTATTCAAACTGCCAACAGATGTGACTAAGAAGACATGAATTGAAACTTACTTAATTTGCATACTGCCCTGATTTTAAATCCAGTAAATGGTGTTTAATTTTTATGTTACAATTAAATGTCACTAACATAGAGTAATTTCGGCAGTATTATTTTCCCCCCCAGAACAAAATGCTACTAGTAGTGCATTTTTTTTCCTCTGATCACAGCAATATTTATCGTAAAGCGATGGCATAACATATAAATGCAAAGAGAGACCATAGAAGAGATTTGGATCAGGAGTTGTAACTTGTTGGACCTCCAAAACGAAAGATCTTTGTATCAACAGTCCTGGAATTGCTCAGATGGTTATGGCTGAATAAGATTCGGTTTCTGCTTCCACGGTGCTGTGCAACTTTATTTATACCTCTGTTGCTCATTAAGGCAACATTTACACTTTTAACATTTCCCCACCAAATTGTTTAGTTTGAAACGGTGCAAAAGGACAATATTCTTTGGCAAGCTAATATACAAACTCAGCAGTTGTTTATCTTACTTGATGGCCGTGTTTTCTTTTTCTTCCCTATATTTTTAAAACCTGTATAAAAAGCAGAATCACAAGAGCAACAGAGTTTTTGGTCCAGAAACCAGAGGCAGAGTTTTTGGTTAGCCATAGTAGTTAGAGACGCCGATAGTCTTTCAAGGGGGAAAGAATGACCAACCCCAAACTTATTAAGAAGCCTTATTAAAAACAGGCAAGTTACAGAAACTGGGAGATGATGCAGTAATGAACTGATAGCTGTGGGAGTGAAAGCATTTTTACCAGCTTCCAGATTCTTCCATTCAATAGCAGACTTCCTTTGTCAAAAGTAAGATGTTCAGGAACAGTTGAGTCACCATCAGTCCCATCAAGCTTATTTACAGATTCATCCTGTACCCATTAATATTGCTCTCAGTTTTTTTAATGTATTCTTTAACCCAGTCGTTATTCTAAAACTTTTGCAAAGAACAGAACTACTTCTACTTTTATCAACTCTCTAGAAGAGAGACTTTGCAGTAGTCCTTTTTTATTTTTAACAACAGCTTTGGAAAAGAGGTAGAATCCGTGCTGATGTCTTTTAGATGTCAGATGAAGTCATTTTTATTTTACCAGGATTTAGGTTATTCCAGTGGTGGCGAACCTATGGCATGGGTGCCAGAGGCGGCACTCAGAGCCCTCTCTGTGGGCACGCGTGCCGTCGCCCCAGTCCTAGGCCTTCAGCTGGGTTTTACAAAACCTTTTTGCTTTAGGCCTCCGCCGCCGTGTGCAAAAAAAAAAAAGATTTAATCTATCAGTCAATTTCAACTTCCTTTGTGCAGGAAGTGTAGGAAAGTGCAGGAAAAAAAAGATCTTGCAAAGTTGGAATTGATTGATTGAACTTTTTAGTCCCACCCAGTCTGCCGTTACCACCGCAGCCACACCCACCCAATTGGCCACACCCAGCCAATGGGCCACACCCACCCAGCACCCGACAATGCATAAATGGGTTTGGGGTTGCAGTTTGGGCACTCAGTCTCTAAAAGGTTCGCCATCACTGGGTTATTCCATGTCTGGATTTTCATACACGTAGGCAGTGAGGTTGGATTGATGGAGCTTTTGTGATTTCTATGCTTGAGTTTGTAGATTTTATTGAGTTTATATGATGATGCTAATTTAAAAAAAATAAATTTCCAGAAGTCTGAGCGGTTATAAGTGAGGAATATACCTTCATATAATAAAGTAAGCTGCCCTTGGCCTTATATTGAAAGGTGAGATATAAATAAAAAAATATATTACTATGCAGTTAGAATAAAGACTTTTAGCAAAACGCAACGCTATAATAAATAGCATACAGTGGATTTTTGTTTCATTCTTTTTACCATAGTCAGTGGTATTATTATTATTATTATTATTACTTTAATTAATACCCCGCCCTTCTCCCGAGGGACTCAGGGCGGCTCACAGGTAAATAAAAACAATACTATACAATAAATATCTAAAAACCAAATTAAAATATATATTAAACAACCTGTATTAGAAAAATTATAAAATCCCTTTAAAATCCCTATAAAATCCCCCCCCTAGGCCAATCCCGCTTGATGGAAAAGCCATGTCTTGAGGGCACGGCGGAAGGAGGGGAGATCCGGAATAATCCGGATCTCTGGGGGGAGTTCATTCCACAGGGTGGGGGCTCCCACAGAGAAGGCCCTCCCCCTGGGGGTCGCCAGCCAACACTGTTTGGCCGACGGCACCCTGAGGAGGCCCGCTCTGTGGGAGCGTACCGGTCGATGGGAGGCAATCTGCGGCAATCTGCGGCAATCTGCGGCAATCTGTCCATTTCCTTCTCTTCTGCCATACTATTCTCTCCCCTTCCTTCATTGCAGCCTTAGCAATCAAGGGTACATAAACCTGAAGGGCTTAAATTGTAGCAGAGACCAAGGCTTGTCATTGAGGGGGAAGGAAAATCTTAGATGAGGGTAAGAAATCTAGGCAGAGATAAAAAAAAAGAAAGGCCTCCACAATGTAGAAGGGGTGGTGGAGAAAATTGTGCTCAGAAAAGAATCCAATGACAGGAACGTGAGAGCAGGGGCAAGCATAGCACATACATCTGGAGGAAGAAGGGCAGTGGTGGAGAGAAACTGGCCTAATTAGAAGGCAGAAAGGGACAGATGATGGGGAAAACAGTGGCCAAAGGTTCCGTGCATATGCGTATATGTGCATATACATACATACATACATACATACATACATACATACATACATACATACCCAGGACGAATTAGCAGGATTGTTAATGAGCTAAGGAAATGTTCTCTCATGCATATAGCTATGAACCTTGAGAACAGAATTTCTAGGATGATTACACTCACCCACTGACATCAAGGGGAGTTACACATACATAGACTTATGCAGGTTTGTTGAGAATGTCATGTTGCATCTGTATCTATATCCATTCTCAGTCCACCAGATTAGTTGGGACCCCAGCAGATCAGAAAACGGAACTGCTTAGCAATGGCTGCTGTCAGTAGCTGAAGATTTGTCTTCTGCTGGAGCCATTCAGCCAGGCATTCCATATTGCAATTAGATTTCTAACATTTCTAACATTTACGAAGCATCCAAATATTTACTTCACTGGACTGTTGCATGGGCACGTATCGTTCCCACATTATTAACAAGAGGGAAAACTAGGATTATATGACGGCTGCTGTAATTTAGTCCTAGTGAAGTTAAGATCTCTGATGCCTCCCGTTCAAATCACACCTTTGCTATGGATTCATGAGGCAGCTTTAGGTAAGTGTTATTTCTCAGCCTTCTCATCTTAAATACACAAGATAATATTGATCCTCCTCTATCCGACTGGCTGTATATAATTTGACTTAATTTCATAACTGACCTATAAAGTAACTCTCAACCTTGTAACTACAGGTGGTTGCATGGCAAACGAAGTTGTTGCACCAAGGCAGTGCGTGCAAGAATATGCTGGATAAGTTCTACTTTGGAGCACAAATGTTGACTGCGGGAGGTTTCTATGTTTAATCCCTGGTGCCTCCTGTTAAAACAGGAATGGGAAATATATGCTGTTTAAATATTGATGGACTTCCATCAGTCCTAGCCTATAGTGCCCACAGTGAGGAACAATGGGAGCTCAGTGCAAGAATACCCATTGTGTTTCCCATCTTTGTGTTAAAAGTTAGCAGGTAGTATAGTTAGGAAAGGCCACTGTCAGAGGTGATAAATATTATGCTGAGCATACAAAGCCTGTGGTAGTGCTTTGGTAAGTGCAGAGGATGCCATGATTCTTGGAAGAGAGTACGCTCTAGATCAGATTAGACTAGGCCAGGGGTAGTCAACCTTGGCTCTTTTATGACTCGTGGACTTCAACTCCCAGAATTCCTGAGCCAGCTAAGCTGGCTCAGGAATTCTGGGAATTGAAGTCCACGAGTCATAAAAGAGCCAAGGTTGACTACCCCTGGACTAGGCAGTACTGTATGTTTGCATGCCCATACATTTTGAAGGACCTTTTCAACATGATAGCAGTGTTCCAATATCTCAGGGGCTGCCACAGAGAAGAGGGAGTCAAGCTATTCTCCAAAGCACCTGAAGGCAGGACAAGAAGCAATGGATGGAAACTAATCAAGGAGAGAAGCAACCTGGAACTAAGGAGAAACTTCCTGACAGTTAGAACAATTAACCAGTGGAACAACCTGCCTCCAGAAGCAGTGAATGTGCCAACACTGGAAGTTTTTAAGAAGAAACTGGGCAGCCATTTGTCCGAAATGGTATAGGGTTTCCTGCCTGAGCAAGGAGTTGGACAAGATGACCTCCAAGGTCCCTTCCAACTTTATCATCATCATCATTATTATTAACACTATTTTCAGTTATGATCCTAAAACGGTCAAATAGTTCGATGTGGTATAAAACCATATATAACAATCAGAATGATCATAACTTCATCATTCCCAAAGTACTTCATATAGAATGTTATTTATGTAACATATATAATATAGCATATTTAACGTGTTATATAACACAACATATACTACATATATAACATATACTACAGACTGTAGGCAGACTAGAATCAAAGTAATTTGTCTGGTAAGCATTTGTAAACCTGGTTGCTAATAATTTCACAATTGTGTCTGATACTTAATAATATTTAAAGCCCATTCGTACAAATTCAGTGATCACATGAAAGAACTCCAGAATGTCCCGCTAGCTGACAGTACTTAGCCAACCATAGTTGATATCAAAAAAATTAAGCAGGATTGTATAAATGATCAACAGGAAATCCCAGGAGGATAGGGTAAACTGAAAAGTCTTTAAAACCTCCTGGAAGTAAGCAGTGGCAAATATTTTTCATACACTATTGTTGCTGTCAGTCTCTCCAAGAAACAAGAAAGACACGTGTGCTTGCTTCTGAGTAGGTTCCTTTATTGTTGCTCACCTATAGGGTAGAAATCTTGCCAAATGAAAGCAACCCCAGTTATATCACTATAAATATATCCTGGAAATAATTAGAGAGGGGCCTTCTTAACTCTCTTCCTTCCAGGCCAAACATCCCATGATTCACTGCCTCCGTGCCCTCTGGAATGCAGCTTCTCCCTACTAGGAATCCAGACTACATTTCACCACACCAGTGGCCAAGAAAATGACATCCACCTCACCATTAAGTCAACAGGACTTGCACTCATCTGGAAAGAGAATTTATTTTAGTCTCAGAAGGGTTAGTGTAAGTTAGATGGAAATTCAGTAGCACCTTGACTGTTTGCAAAAAAACAGAATGCAGAATAACAGAGTTGGACGGGACCTTGGAGGTCTTCTAGTCCAACCCCCTCCTCAGGTAGGAAGCCCTATACCATTTCAGACAAATGGTTGTCCATTCTCTTCTTAAAACTTCCTTGTTGTCACGCTCTGTGTTTACAATTGCTTAATATGAAAAGGATGAATTAAATCTGATAACTTGTATTTATTCCGCTGTAGACAAAACTCATCACTTTGGGGAGCTGGCAAAAATTGCCTTCTTCAGTGCTTTCTAAATCAATAAAAACAGCAAATGTTTTTAAAAAGAACCTGAAATATGAGTAGAAAAGTCACACTACCCTTTTAAATGAGGGGGAAATGAACATAGAAGACCTGCAGGCAGTGGTGGGATTCAAATATGTGAACAACCGGTTCTCTGTGTGGATGCCACTTCTGTAAATCTATTCTGGGCCTGGGCAACAAAAAATTAGCTACCGGTTCTGCCGAAGTCGCGCGAACCACCTGAATCCCACCACTGCCTGCAGGGTGTGAATGGAAGGAGAATTAAGTGATTTGGGTTATGGGGGTGCCCAGGAGGAAATGAAAGGTGTTGCTGTGTGATCTCTGTTCATGCAAATCTATGAAGACATGGTTCCCATGAGCCAGATCCAGGAATAAAGACCCAGGCAGGATATGTACCGACTGGATTTATGCACCCTGCATCCACTAATGGGGGGATCTGCTTCTAAAGGGGACATACAGTGCATTCAAAGAGCCATTCAAACTCAATCAAAACACGTTTGATTGTATAAAATAGAACAGAAGCTTGGTTGGCCTGTAGGTCTCTAAGGAGTAAGCCAGGATACTGTCACTAATACTGATAGCTTAAAGGCATGGTTGGAGCAATCAGAGTTTCTCAAATAAGGAGGTGATATGGAAATAGTAGGGTAGGACTAATGGAAGTAAGTAAATAAGTAAGTAAGTTAGGTTGATTCATAAAAAGAGTGAGCTTTTAATAGAGACAATGGAGAAAGGAAACCAAATGTAATTATTTTGTTTCAGGGTAAGACAAGTACCAAAAAAAATCATCTCCTAATTGGTTGAAGAGACATGGCAAAGTACTTTACACACTGGATTATAAGCTGGGCTCCCACTTTTTAGTTAAGAATTCGGAAATGGGGCAGACCAACACACTCAGGCATTCTTAGAAGTATGCTGTTCTGAGACAGACAATCATATATTTTATCTAAATTTCACCGGCATCCTCAAGGGTCTGTTACTTGGTTGAGGATGGGGAGGTCAAACAGAAGCTTAGCCACTTTTAGGCAACAGTAAAGAGCAAGAACATTTTGTCAGAAAAGTAGGGCTCACAATAAGAAGAGTAAATTCACAGTTTTCCCTTAGATGCCATTTATAGCAGAAAACATCGCAACTTTAGGGAGAAGCAAGGAAGTTTGGGGAAAAAATAGAACTATTTAAAGCTATCTAATAAATTTATAAGTTAGCTATATTATTGGTACAGAGCAGGGGTGTCAAACTGCTGGCCTGCGGGCCAGATGCATCATAGCAAAACCGCGCCCACCCCGTTGCCGGCAAGGGCAAAAAAAGTCGTGATACATCATGTGATGTTGCGACTTTGACACCCCTGGTATAGAACCACTTTCTAAGACAATGACAAACCCCTTTGAAATCCTGACTATTTTCACTAATCTATAAAATAGCAATCCATGATCAAAGAGGCAACCATACACATGAACTGGAAGTTTGTGTCTTAACATGGACCAGGATTTGGGCTCAGCATACGTTTTACTATAGAGTGAAGCTTTGCCTATGGGTTTTTAATGTATCTTTTTAGGCAGTGAAATAATTATAAATAAAGTAATAATTGCAATAAAAATGAAGAAACGAGGCAACATATTGGGAGACTAGGCTAAAAGAAACAACTGTACTCAAAATTGAAGAGCAGTGTTAAGCTTCCAAAGACAAAGGGATCATTAATTCAATTCTAGGGGATAAAAGGAAATCTCTTTGAAATTTGAAAAAAATTGAAAAATGCTGTTTGAATGACTTAAATGTTGCTCAGCTAAGCAGTGCAAACAAGAGGTTGCTAGAATAACGTAGAGCAGGATATTTCAGGATTTGTTTGATTTTCCCTTCAAAATTCTGGACTGGCCAATCTACAGATGCCTTCTTGGGTGGGCAGTGATATTGCAATCAAGTAAGAGTTTTCACCCATCTGCAGTTCCTTGGAATCAATTTGTGTAAAATTGAACCATATATAAATTAGCCCTCTCGGTCTTCCTTTTTGTCTGTAGCCCTCTTCAAAACCTCTGGCTATCCAGCTTTAGATTTTTGAGCTAAAGTGTCAAGGTGATGTTATAAAATACAAAGCATACGGTAACTATATGGGTATAAAAAGCTCCCCTTGTAACAAAGGCTAGGGTGAGAAGGAAAATAAATGAAAATGGAAGACTATTGAGTGGAATTGAAATATATTTTTTTCATTCTTATGACATAGTTTGGGCTTTAAGCATGTGTGTATGAGAAAGAGAGGGCATATGTATGTATGAGAAAATGAGAGAAAGGTACTGATAAAATACCACAGGATTTCTTTTCTATGAAGTCTGAACAAGTGGGATGCACAATGAAGCAAATTATATTGTCCTTACTAGAGTTTTATAGAGAATCTTTCCACCTCAGCTACTATCAAATTAGAGCGAACAGTAATGTCTATAGATCACACAATAATAAAAAAACTTCCATTTTGTACAATACTATTCTAACATAAAAATATGGATTGTTGTAATTTTTACTATAAGTAGTCCCCAACTTATGACCACAATTGAGCCCAAAATTTCCATTGCTGTTGTTAAATGAGTTTTGCCCCATTTTACAATCTTCTTTGCCACAGTTGTTAAGCAAATCATTGCAGTTATTAAGTGAATCAAATGGTCATGAAATGAATCTGGCTTCCCCCATTGACTTTGCTTGTTCAGAAGCCAGCTGGGACGGTTACAAATGGCGATCACATGACCTTGGGGCAGTGCAACCATCATAAATGCATGCCAGTTGCCAAGCGCCGGACCTTTGATCACGTGACCATGGGGATGCTGCGATGTTCACAAATGGGGGAAAAGGCCATAAGTCACTTTTTTTCAGTTGTAACTTTGAAAGGTGACTAAACAAATGGTTGTAAGTCAAGGTCTACCGTATGACCCTATCAGGGTGGTGAATATGAATCATACTTCATACCCATAATGGTTATTTGAGGAGCATTCATATAAAAATAATAAATATTCTAGGATCTGTGTTTTCTATAATGACCTCTCTGGAAACTACAGAATGCATGGATTTTATAGACTAGTTCATGCAGACAAATACAGCCCTAATTATCCCTCCCTAACAAGTAAAGTATTTTTAATTGACCATTTCCTGTCTTCATTTTCATCCCTCCTAGAGAATTGTCACCTTGCTTGGGGGGGGGGCAGAGCTACTCAGCAGCTTCATTGACCCTGAGAGTAATGGTACTGTGTGGAAGATCCTGGTAGAGTTATACTTGCTAGTAAATTCAAAAGGGAAAGAATGAAGCACTAACAATTTGAGATATGCAGACGACATATCTTGATAACAACCCTCCTCCTCAGAGACTTAAAAAGACTAAGAAAAGAGACTTAGAAAAGAAAGACTTAGATTTTTTATTTATTATGTAAGGAAAGAAAGTCTGGGCTAAAGTTAAATATTAAGAAAAAAATCATGGTGTTAAATATTAATAAGACTAACATAATATGAACCAACATGTTTAAGGAACTTGTAGTTGGATAGCAAAGAAGTAAAGTGAAGCACTGTTCTTGAGTTCAAGAATAGGTAATCTTAAACAATGAGCTGAAGATGTAGAGAAAATTAATCCCAGGGAGGAAGGTAATGACAAACCTAGAATAGATTGTGAAAAATAAGATTGTTATTTTTTGATCACAAACATCAGAATAGTTAAAACAATGATCTTTCTAGTAGTAAGGCTCACCACCGAATTACAGATTTGGAAGTGGTTCGTACCAGTATTATGGAATGCAAAATAGATGTAGATATAGATAGATAGATAGATAGATAGATAGATAGATAGATAGATAGATAGATGATGGATGGATGGTTGGATAGATAGATAGATAGATAGATAGATAGATGATGGATGGATGGATGGATGGATGGATGGATAGATAGATAGATAGATAGATAGATAGATGATGGATGGATGGATGGATGGATGGATAGATAGATAGATAGATAGATAGATAGATAGATAGATGATGGATGGATGGATGGATGGATGGATGGATGGATAGATAGATAGATAGATAGATAGATGATGG
>NW_015388326.1:25589-33773 GCF_001527695.2 Protobothrops mucrosquamatus | reverse complement strand
GATAGATAGATAGATAGATAGATAGATGATGGATGGATGGATGGATGGATAGATAGATAGATAGATAGATAGATGATGGGTGGGTGGATGGATGGATGGATGGATGGATAGATAGATAGATAGATGATGGATGGATGGATGGATAGATAGATAGATAGATAGATAGATAGATAGATAGATAGATAGATGATGGATGGATGGATGGATGGATGGATGGATGGATGGATAGATAGATAGATAGATAGATAGATGATAGATGATGGATGGATGGATGGATGGATGGGTGGGTGGGTGGGTGGGTGGGTGGATGGATGGATAGGTAGATAGATAGATAGATAGATGATGGATGGATGGATGGATGGAGAGAGAGAGAGATGAAATAGTAAACAAGCTCATAAATTTTATATTATGAGTGGATGATGAATTAGAAAGAATTTTTGGCAAGGTTGAAAGGAGTAGAAAGGAGGACAATGAATAAAGAGGATGAATGAGGTAAAATGATAGAGACAGTTTGTCCCTAGAAGAACTACAGATTACTGCTGGAGAAAACTTGAAATTATGAGTATTTATACCCATCGTTATCAAAATTTGAGTCCTATTTGATGGCATCTAACCAACCTAAAGCAGTGTGATACTGTTTCCAGTTCATGCTGGTGCTGCTACTATCCCTTCTTTGTTTTGTTCACAGTTGTCTTGCAGCTATCACTTTACTTCTCAGTGTTTCTTTCTTCCCCAGCGGTTGAAAAAAACTTTGGTACATAAATCCTATTATTAGAACGGAACTTAAATATGAGGTGTTCTGAGTAATGTAGCACAGTTTAAGTAGTGCATTAAATATGGAAAAGTTTTCAAAGCTTTCAGCCTTGATGATTGGCCACTCCTTCCAATGACTGCTATGTTGCATTGTACTTTCTGCATATATTCTCCACTGAGCTCCCCCTTTCTTTACAATGGACCTGTCCTCTCTCTAGCCTTTCCAAGAAAGATTATCAGATTCCACTCTAGCTGACTAAAGGCTGTTTGTTGAATATATAAGGGCCTAACCGGGGCTCAGCATCAGGATCTGAGGAGAATTACTAAGGATTCTAGGGCATTTGATTCTGTCTAAAATTACTTTCAGGCATAACACATCAGCTGCCTTGCCTGTGTCTGCTGGATCAAGGGGACAGTGTTGAGAGCAAGAGAGAGAAGGTGAAAGGGATAGAGAAGAGATCTAGGACAAAAGGAAGATCATTCAGCAATATGAGGGCAGAGCAAAAGACACAAACAATATCTTTCTTTGTGAACTTTTTATTTCTCCAGTTTAGAGAGAAATATTGGTGAGAATATCCATTTCAGTACAGGAGGGAGAGAGAGAGAGAGGAAGAGAGAGATAGAGATAGAGAGAGCAATAGATAGATAGATAGATAGATAGATAGATAGATAGATAGATAGATAGATAGATAGATAGAGAATTGAAGGGATTTTATTGTGCTTATGATTTTAGTATGTTTAAGTTTGACATTAGCAGCTATTTTATATATAGTAACCATTTTATATTGATACTTATAGTGTCGTGTAATCATTGTTTTGTTATTTTGTAACCATTATTTTGTAGTCAATTGCCTGAGCAGATGTTTTATGAATATTGGAAAAGTAAAAGCTTCATGTTAAACGTACAGGTTACATGCTTACATGAAAAGAGCATGGTAAGGGGAGGGGGGAAAGGAGTTACGGATGGAGCCTGGGTTGCTTGTATGAGTCATCATCTAGGAATTATTTTTTTGTGCCATCTTATGCCTGGTACCAAGACCTGATCTTTTGGTTCTGGAAAGGTATAAAAGGTGGAAGACATCTTTCCTGGTTGTTGCCTTCATTCCTTTACCAGCTACGAAGAGGAATCAGGCAACCCCTCTCTGTTTTGATCAAAATAAAGTTGTAATTCTTTGCTGAAACCTCGGCTCAGGAGTTTCTTTGGCTCTTTTAAATTCCTGGGTAACGCTGGGGCAATTGTGAGGCTAAGTGGGAAACCTTACAGAATCCTATCAGCCTCAGCGAAAAAAAGAAGAAAGTTGAAACTGTCCTAGTCCAGGATGCAAGTCGGGTGGTTGTTTATACAGGGCTGAATAATCCACAAAGCAAAGCAATGTTAGTAAAATATTGCTTTTCCCTGTTCTAAATGTAAAAATAACTGAAAAACTGATGCAGCTATATTTGGGGGACAATTGTTTATCTATGTCAGCTAATTTAACAAAGTTGTACACTCTCTAGAAGCAGGGAGGTATTGCCTTGGGCATGACACATTTCACTTTGTTTGGGGAATTGCATGCAATTCACACATTGATTGTCGTGTACGACCACTGCCCACATATCTATAATATGCCATGTGCACTTTTCCTGAGAAGTGATGATTGGCTGTGTATTCTCCAAATGGATGCATGCATTTGTCTGATGACTGCAAGAGGGAGATGATCTGAACATGCATGTTTTTCTGATTACCAGAATCCCTCCTCTATTGTTAGCCCAAAATGTTTCTCTCCTCCAAACTGACAAAATACCCAGAGGTTTTAAATATGAAAGTTCTCTATGATAAACTTCAAGCAGAGTTCTAATCTCTTTAGAGGTTTTCCTTTAAAGATTTCCCTCACTTTTTTTTCCGCTGAAGTTTGCATTTTCAAAATACATAAGAAAGTGGCAGAGGCTATGGCTATATAACCTCTCTGGGACATAGGATTTGCCTAGCTGTCTTTTCAGTTATTTGTTAGTGTTCACCACTAGACAATTGAGCTTTGACCCTTGATTGGAACGCTGTGCCCCCAGCACAAAATAATAAATAGCAATAACAGTGACTAAATATATAAATGACAGTTAAATGTTCCATTCTGTGAGCACTTAACAGCCATTTTAAAACCCTGGCTCAAGGAGAGGGACAATTATGCTCTCTAAGAAAGAGTCCTTTTTGATAAAGATAATATCATATAACAAGTATATATAACATCACCTTGTAAACATTGTACTACTCGCAGCTGGGAATATATGCTGAGGCAAATCTTTAATGACTGTTGCGTGATTCTGTGTGCTTCCACTAGCTAAGTAAATCCACAGAGTTCATTGCAGCGTCTGGCAAGGTAACTGCTTGTAAACACATTATATCTTAAAACTCTTCCATAAAAATGAATCTACCCCCAACCCTACTCCTTGCACAAGGCTTTCATTGATATATGTTTGGGGCCTCTGTTTGCTGGAACCAGCTGGCTTTGTTCCTAGGTCTTGGTATAGAACAGCTCACAGACATCACAGTGACCAAATGCCAGATGCTGTTCCACCCTCCCCCCAAATAGGGCATTTATTTATTTTTAAATTGAACCAGATACAAGCATTCTGCAAGTAAGGCCTGATTCTTGAGCCTTATCTTTCTTGGAAGGCTTTTACCTGGGTCCTCCTAAAGTGTCATAAAAAGTAAACATGGGAAGTGGCTGAAGTTCAGAACTTCATTGGACTGTGTACCCATTTGTCAGGATATCAAAATAGAAGAGTTGGCCAGGGTTGGAGCTTTTGAGGGGGTTTGGGAGGAGGGTACGTGGAATTTGGGGAAAGGGGTATTTGGTACTGGCTCCCATGCAACATGGCTGCCATTTTGTAAAGGCAGATTTTCCTTGCAAGTTCCTTGTGATGGTAATAAAGATTGCAGACTGCACTGAGAAGAGGAGAATTAAATATGTCTGGATTGAGGCAGAGGCAGAGGCAGAGGCAGAAGCAGAGAGAGAGAGAGAGAGAGAGAGAGAGAGAGAGAGAGAGAGAGAGAGAGAGAGAGAGAGAGAGAGAGAGAGAGAGAGAGAGAGAGAGATTGAAAATGATCAAATTGGTCAAAATGGGACAGCTTTTTTCAATTCCTGATATTGTGTCAGAACCAATGGTGGGATTCAAATATGAGAACAACTGGTTCTCTGTGTGGATGCCACTTCTGGAAGTCCATTCTGGGCCTGGGCAACAAAAAGTTAGCTACCGGTTCTGCCAAAGTGGTGCGAATCCCACCACTGGGATTTATTTGATTTACTGAAGCAAGAGAACTACATTCAAGCACATATGATGTGGAAAGTTTGCAAATGAGGATGAAGAATTGCACACTTCATACTTTCACATTTTATATTTATTGTGTATTTCAATTTGCCTTTAATGCCTGCACGTTCTGTTTTCCATTTTCCTAACAGTTTGCTGCTTGTAATGTTCTACTTTTGAATACTTCTCCATTGATAAGCATATTAAATATCAGAGATTCCTTCTGAAATTTTAGCAAGTAGGGAGAAGTGAAAGAAAATGAAATCTATTCTTACAGTTGTCAGGTGGAAATAAGAATGGCACATTCTTAAGTCATCACAGATATCCTTCATTTGAAACAAACCGAAATGATTCATTTTGGTTTCCTGCTGAATTTTTGGAGTGCTCATAATTTTAAACATTGGGAAATTCATGTGCTTGTCAATTGAGTTATACTCTTGTCAAAAAGGAGTGCAGAGAGTTGGATAATGATGTGTGTCCAGGACTCATTTAGAAGATGGAAGAGGGCAGTGTATCCTTGGTTGCCAAAGCAACTTGGCTGAAGGAAGCTTGAAGCAGAAAAGCCCATTTTCACCTGGAATCTCGGTCTGAAGGTGGGAAGAAAACTGTCCTGGAGGTATCACCCATCGCTGATAGGATTTGCTAGAACAGGAAGACAAAAGACTCAGTGTTATTAACCACTTTTTAAAACAAGTGTAGCAACAGTCAGAGAAACGGGTCAGCAAGGAAGAAATAGTAAGCAGAGTTCTCCTATTTAGATTAAAATCCAAGCTGAAGCACAGCTCAGGACTTAACAATAAATACCTGATGTTTAAGGCAAGCTTTGTAGTAGATATATATCTCAGATCAAGCAGTTATGAACTCGGACTTCATCCCAAACCGTGGAAACTCCATGGGCAGAAGAAAATGGAGGCTATCAGATTAGGTAATCAGTCAGATTGATGTCATGGTTTTCCTGTGTGGTATCTAGTTGTGGACATTATTGGGGGATGCTGCTGATTCCTGCTTCAGTGAAAAGCAGAGGTAAGTTTGAAGTGTAAGTTATGGGGCAATTTTGTTTGAAGTAGCCAGAAATGGATTGCCATCTGTGAACACGGTATGATTGTTCTTGAGGTTTCTACAGTCCCTGGAGATTATAGAATCCAAATCTCAATACATTTTGTCAGTGAAACCTATAAAACTAGAATACAGGTATTTGGGAAATAAAACAATTTTTTTTTAAAAAAAAGTCTGTGAAATGTATAAAATTTTAATGGGCATTAGGAAATCTGACCCTCCTTCAAGTCAAGGAAATCAGATAAGGCTGACCTAATTAATTGACATTGCTTAGATTTGTATTTAGACTTCATTTAAGTATGCACATTTATTTGAAATCTTCCATATATTACTGTTTCTATTCCATTTGGTGGAAACTTAAACCTAAAGAAAACGAAGACGGTAGTTCCCCAGCTTTGGAAGAAATATATTCTCTCATACTCAACACATATATACAAAGGTTATTCAATATTTTATTGCTGTGAACCTGCACATATTAATCGCGCTCCTCAACATTAGATGGGGTAGAATATATGTCAATAAAAAAAATTAGGGACAAACATTAGTTTGTGTTTGTCTTTTAAAATCCATCTTTCCATACACCCACCACTTGGCCAAACAGCAGTTTTATTGCTGGATAATATGGTGAAAAGATTCATTGTAAGGGTTACCTAACAACATTGGTGGTGTTGATGAATAGTTGCAATTAATACATTCCCTTAATTAGTCTGATACCCAGAAGATGCACCTGGCAGGTCATTTAAATACTGCAATTGATTTATAGCTGCTAGAAATGATTTTACCAGCTATCTTCAGAGAGTGCAATTAGAGAGGATCTCATTTTTAATGCATTTTCTGTGAGGAATAAACATAAAAGGTCTATGTGTAATTCTGAACAAAGCAGGCATAACAGTATTAACGGTTTATGGATTTTATTAATATCCCTATATCATATTATTTCCAGCATGAATGTTTGGTTTAAAAGAGATAGGAAGCACTCTCTACAATGCTTTAAGTGGCTGGCTCTTGATTATAAAATTCAGTGCTGAAATAATTTAATCTTTTGAAGAGTAACAGCTATTTACAATATATGCAGTGCTTAGGAATATGAATATGTAAAATATATAGGCTATATTACAAATCAGTAAAGGCTGGATTCTTGTTGACTTCAGTAGGATTTAAAATACCTAATTATGCAAGTGACTGCAACCTGGTATAGTTTATATTTACAGGGCTATTTATAAAATATTTTAGTACGTAACAATTCTGTTAATAAAATAAGCTTTTTGCCCAATGGTCTGAATAAAAGAGATCCATCTATCATAGAAATACCTGTTGTTATTTCATAATAATTTGTTGTGTAGTTTTTGTATTGAATCCACTGTATTTCAGTTATTTTCAATCAGCTGCATTATGCCCTATTTCTACTGACAGTATACCTGGCTTTTGTTAATTTCCTTGTGTCCTTGTGTACCATCATGATTACAAAAGGAGGGGGGAACACAACACACATGCAAACCTGACCCCCTGAAGCTCCCCCACCACCCCGAGCTACTCAACTAAGTAAGGCAGGATATTACAAGGTAGGAAGGTCACCGGTTGACTATATAATGGTCTGAAGAGCTTCCGTCTCTTTCTATATTTAAGTAAGCATTTGATTGTTGTAGTCTCAGTTGATGCACTGTTTAGAAATTTGGATCCTATAGATTAGTTTAATTTCCCTTTATTAATTGTTAAACGAATTTTCTTAAGGGTCAATAATTCCACTTTGTCACATGGCCTGAATATACTGTATATACTTGAAATGAGCTTTGATTTTTGTATGAGACAGTTCATGTCAGTCACTATTTACTTTCCCTATTCTTGTAGACTTATGTATTGTATGTGTCTGTTTACGTATATCATTGTTATTACTAGTATTACTATAAGGACAACATCTATTGAATCAATAGCTTTTTTTCTCCCCCTTAGCTTAAGAAATCTTAAGCACTATAGCAGTGGTTCTCAACCTTTTTAATGCCGCGACCCCAACCGGTCGTAAGGCGAGGATTAAACCGGTCGTAAGTCAAGGACTAAACCGGTTGTAAGTCGAGGACTACCAAACCGGTCGTAAGTCGAGGACTTTCCCTGCCCAGGAGCGCCGCGCATGCGTGGTTCCGCCCCCTGCGCCGGCTGAGGCGTAGCTGGCAAGCGGCAGAGACGGAGCAGGCCGACCACCAGCTGGCCCAGCCCAAGGGAGGTAAGGCACCCGCCGGAAAAGGGGAAAAAAAATGACAGACAAAAAAAATGGAGGACAGCCTTGCTTGGCGACCCCCATGAAATGGTCGATCGACCCCAAATGGGGTCCCGACCCACAGGTTGAGAACCACTGCACTATAGTTTCTTCTACAACTCTGATGAAGAACTCCCCTTCTCTCTCCTCTCCTCTCCTCTCTTCTCCTCTCCTGATAAAATATGAGTGTTAATTTAATCAATAATCATTCTGCTGGGATTTCAGCCCTTTTAAGCCAAAGGGCTCAACACTTCCTTCTCTGTACATAAGACACACCTTTATCAACTCAGAAGCAGTCACTGGTCTGTCGGTCCATCTACCCACCATCTTCTCCACCCCCATCCCACAGGGCTGCAACTCTACTGAGCTCAGTGGAGCTTGTGGAAGGAAAGCCTTGAACTAGATAGTCTGACAACTCAATTATTTGGGTTGCTCCGTTAGTTGTAGGGCTTATGATGGTTAACCTTTCAGGTTATACAAGCAATGCTGCATAATCATCACCTTGTCAGGTACCTGGAGTACCTCAACAAGGTTTATGGAGTACCTGGATGAGGCTTACTTCTTGAGCAAGCCACAGTGGCCTTATCCACACTTCATGTAGTTGCATTCCCAAACTAAACAAATTATAATTTAGTCTGATTTAACGCTTCTTTGCAGGAGGGTGCCTTTCCTGCGGCCCTTAAGGAGGCCGTTGTGAGGCCCCTCCTCAAGAAGCCTTCCCTGGACCCAGATGAGCTGGCCAATTATCGCCCAGTCTCCAACCTTCGCTTTGCGGCGAAGGTTGTTGAGAGTGTGGTTGCACGGCAATTCCCTCGGCACCTGGATGAAGCAGTCTATCT
>NW_015388326.1:0-24765 GCF_001527695.2 Protobothrops mucrosquamatus | reverse complement strand
CCCCCGAGATCCGGACGATTCCGGATCTCCTTACTTTCCGCCGCGCCCTCAAGACATGGCTTTTCCAGCAAGCGGGCCTGACCTAGGGAGGATTTTACTTAGGGATGATTTTAAGAATAATTTTAATAGGAAATACAGCTTCTAATATTTGGTTTTTAATTTGGTTTTATAGGGGTTTATATTTTTTTGTATTTTGTATTTGTACCTGTTTTAATATGCTGTGCACCGCCCTGAGTCCTGCGGGAGAAGGGCGGTATATAAATTAAATTATTATTATTATTATTATTATTATTATTATTATTATTATTATTATTATTATTATTATTATTATTTATGCCCCATCTTCATTATTTTTACAAATATGTCAAGGTGGCAAACATACCTAATATTCTTCCTCCTCCTCATAGCAACAACCCTGTGAGGTGAGTTGGGCTGAGAGAAAGTGACGGAACTAACATCACCCAGCTGGCTTTCATGGCTAGGGTGGAATTTGAATCCGCTATCTCCCAGTTTCTAGCCTGGTGCCTTAACCACTAGACCAGGGGTAAGCAACCTTGGCTCTTTTATGACTCGTGGACTTCAACTCCCAGAATTCCTGAGCCAACTGGCTCAGGAATTCTGGGAGTTGAAGTCCACGAGTCATAAAAGAGCCAAGGTTGCCTACTCCTACACTAGACCAAACTGGTTCTCTAATGAGTGAATCCAACCGGAAGAACAGGAACGCACGTGCTTCAGCTTTGTAAAATCTGTTGAGAAAAGACCTTGGGAAATTCACAGTTTTCTTAATTTATCTTCATTTGAGTGAGGCATCCTCTGAATAGCAGATATTAATCTTACTATTTTTGAAAAATATAAGACTCTGGCTTGTGCTTTTGAAATATATGTAACAATATACCCGTGTTTCCCCCCCAAATAAGACCTAACCGGAAAATAAGCCCTAGCATGATTTTTCAGGATCCTCGTAATATAAGACCTACCCCTAAAATGAGCCCCGGTTAAGGTTGTCAGCCAGACAGACACATTTAGTACTGTATTTCCCTGAAAATAAGGCCTAACTGGAAAATAAGCCCTAATGTGTCTTTTGGAGCAACAATTAATATAAGACCCGGACTTATTTTCGGGGAAACACGGGTAGTTGCATAGTTATGTCAAGATTGGAGTTTCATCTACTCTAGAATTCTGAAGGCCCTTGATCACGGACTGCTAGAGAAGTGCTTGAAGCTAAACTTTCTGTTTCTGTAATTAATGCAGGGTGGCACTATCTGTTCATCAACTCTGATGGCCACATCTCTTTGATATTCAGTGGCAAATTTTAATATGCAACCTGTACGGACAGGTCCTTAATACAGAAGGGGTGCCTTATAGAATATGGAGCTTCTTACAACCTTTGTATCTTGATGTGCTTGACCTGGCATTGGAAGCCAGAGTCAGTTTTTAAATTAAGTATGCTAGCAAATTGCCTATTAACCTTTTAGTATAAATGCACACTGAAAATAATCATAGTTTCTTATTTATGAGGAGAGAGCAGATGTATCATTCTTTTCTTAGTTATATTTCACTCCAGTAAGTATACTGGATGTCCCTTTGTAGAAATAAGGAAGCATGACCTCTGCCCTTGAGGATTTCATAATTTAATTTTGTACCTGGTAGAAGGGAGGAAGGGATATATTTGGGAGGATTCAAGCCATTTATTTCTTTGTAGGAAGTTATCTTTGCTGCAACTGGAGACAGATAGAAAGGCAACGCCCAACTTGAGCTTTAGAGTGGAACCAAGGAAGGTCTAAGCTTAGTTATAGTACATTAAGTACAGTTTTTGTTTTATTGTAAGACTATACAAATCTGAGCTGAGATCCTTGCTTGCTTTCCATTTACATTTGTTTTTCAAACTTGGCAATTTTAAGATGTGTGGACTTCAGTTCCCAAGATCCCTCAGCCATTATTGGGAGTTGAAGTCAACACATCTTATGTTGCCAAGCTAGAAAGACGCTGATTTACAACATTTAAAAAAAATATCAAAGGCCTTATTCTACTTATTTGTATACTCTGCTGCGATTGGTTAGACTTCTCTAACTCTACAGTCTCTCTCTCTCTCTCTCTCTCTCTCTCTCTCTCTCTCTCTCTCTCTCTCTCTCTCTCTCTCTCCCATTCCCCCTTCTCCTCCCTCTCTCTATCTTTGATGCAGTGACCAGAATTACTGTTAATATGCATACTCAATATGTATAATTTTGGGAGGGGATCTAGCCCCAAAAGACAACTGAATGGCATCTGCCAGTAATACCGCCCCACTCTGCTTTATGTGTTTTCAATGTTATTTTAAATTGAGGTAAAAGGTAAGTTTGCAAGCAGAAAATCAAAGCACCAATTGCTAGACTCATTTTTATTTCCACTGAATTCTCCCTAGCAATCATAAACATTTTTGGACATTTTAAAAATGTAAGCTACCAAGAGATCTCAGTTGTACAATGTTTAATAAAACAAACAATACTAGAAATAGCAGGAATTAATCTTGGAAGTAGCATGTAGGTTTGTAAAGGTGTTCATTTGGCCAAAAAGTAACCAAAACCAACTTGGATTGACCAAAGACAGAACAAGGAGCATCTTGCCAGTGTGCCTGTTAGTGAGGTGCTATTTAATGATTACACACACACACACACACACACACACACACAGAGAGAGAGTATGCTAATGTTTTGTAAATATATAAACCTATGACAGTTATTTTCTTTATGCCCTTGTGTCATTCTTTGAAAAAATTAAATGTGGCCACTGGATCAAAAATGGTTTGCAACTTGTCTTCAGATAGTTTATAGCATTAAATCATAGATTACTAGCTGGGATGTTTTGGCAGAAAACCAATAAATTATTATTTATTTATTTGTCAAATTTTGATCCTGCCCATCTCACTCCTAGATAAATATAGTGAATAAATAATACTTAATGTAGTGTTACCATTAATCAAAACAATTAAAGGCAATTTTGCTTGATATCTTGATACTTCTTGGAATCATGACATCTAGGAAACGAATATGCCATTAGAATTATGCTTGTTCCTGTTGTTCATATTCCTTTGCATTAGCATCATTCTGCAATTGGGGAATGTAGGAGTGATATAAATACAGTATGTGGTGAGCTTAACGCCTGAAAGAATTGACGGTGCATTGTATTGAATCTGCTTATCATAAGCAAATCAGCCAAGGATATAGACTCAACCTCCAATTGCAGCCTGCCATCTGAGGCTGGAAAGCACAGGGTACAGGAACTGGTGAAGCAGGCCTGTCTTTTTCTGTGAACTTTGACCTCAGGATGATTTGGTTTAAGAAAGAAGGTTCCTGTGTTATTCCTGCACAGGAGATAATTGGGAGCAGGTTATATCAAAGCTCTGGCATTTGTCTTGTTGGTTAGAAGAGTCCTGCCAAAATTCCTTTAGGAGCTTCCTAAGCTCAATCTTAAGATCTTCCTGGGCATTGTGGCTCCCCAAAGAATGGTTTCTTAAGAGCTCACTGTTAGCATACAGAGACAGTTTTGTTTGGATGGCACTGAACAAACTAATGGAATGTTGGATTCCAAAGTTGCCACATTTCAGCCACCCAATTTTGTGGTCAAATTAAGGTCTTTTCCACCAAGTGTAACTATCTGGAAACAAAACAGGTTTATAAAGTCTCTTTTGAGATTTGAACAACCTTCCTCTGCTTCAATCATGACAGTGGTCTCATGTTCTTGTTGGGAGGAAGAGGAGGAGGAGGAGGAGAAGCTATTTTGAGTAAACATGGGTTAGAAGGGAAAAATGACGGAACTCTTGTCAAATTCATCTGTTATAAATAAAAAACAAAAATAGAGATAGGTCCATTGTATCACTGTTTGTAAAGGGCTATGAGAACAACCTTGAGGAACAGTAAGAAAAGCCACAGCCAAGACAATAGTCAGATAAGAAAAACCTGAGTCCAGAGCAAGAAAAGAATTTGAGAAAGACTTAATTAACTGAAGGCAGGGTTAATGGTGGATGGGAAGACACATTCAGAGTTGGAAGATTTTGTTGCTCTAATAATTTTATTATTAATAACTTTGGTGTTCAAATCTACCTTGAAGGGCTAACAGCAATATTGCAACCCTGAATTTGTATCGCCTCCTCCCACCTTTTTCCTAAAGAGAACTAGGGAATGTCCGGTCTTCTTCAAACCCATTCCTACTTTGGGATCAGATTTCTCTTATTTGACCATTGCCTGGACTGCTGTTCTTTCTCTTGATCCTCAAGGTTATTCTCATAACCCACTACACTGCTTTCCTATTAATGAACTTGTAAGGGAAAAAAAGACAAGTATATTGTAGCATGCTAACATCGGGGTAGTTATAAAAAGAGAGAAAGAGAAAGAATTTTATTGTTTAATCCACATACTTATTAAAAGAAACACACACACACACACACACACGCACAGAGCCAACAATGGGAGTATCATTTCATTGTTCTGTCATAGAACTTGTTTAAAAGAAGCTCAGCTTTTCACTGTTCCACTGGCAAACTTGTGAAAAAGCAGGCCATAGAGAATGGCACCACAGAGCAGAAGTGGAGGTGTTTGCCTCCAGTGAAATGAACTGCAGCATTTTGAAGCAGACAGCACTGTTTCAGCTCAAAAAACCTGTTTTTTCCCCGATACGTACCAGAAAAAGAAAATCAGGTTAACATTGCAGGGGGTGGTGGAGGACGACATTTTGAATTTATATCCTCTCAAAAATGATCACTGGCCAATGATCCTCATACTGGGGCAAGCTGGTTATATAGATCAGCACCAACTCTAAATATTATATGGGAATTGCAAATTTCAGACATTTTAAATCGGATAATTTTCCAGGAAAAGAGAATCTCAGTTTTAAAAAAACAAGCTGGATACCCCACAATGCAGGAATGGTTGCTGAAGGTGATGGAACCTGTGGAGATGGTTAAATTAACTTTTTCGATTAATGAAAAAACAATAGCCATATGTTTGACTGACTGGAAACTCCTTGTGGAGTTTTTGCATGAAACAGAAACAAAATGCATGCCTTTCTTACGATGTGTGGTTTGGGTGATTAGAAAAAAATTGAATAATAGAACAAAAAGGGTGCTTAAGAGTAAGAGATAATGTTATTGCGCTTATGTTTGTTGCAAAGGAAATCTTTCTATTCCTTCTTTCTGCACTTTGGCGTTTTACTTTTTTCTTTCTTTACTTGGTTCTTTTACTCTATTTGTGTTAATGTTGTTTATAAAATGTGTGTGTGTGTGTGTGTGTGTGTGTGTGTGTGTGTAACAAACCAGGCAAGATAAAGGTCAATTGTCAACCTTTGCTATTCCTCAAAATACAGATATGTGATATCTTGCAGTTTCGCATGCAAGGATTCAGCTTCACTTTATTTCATGTCTAGATTACCTCAGTCCATGTATTGCACGAATATGGCTGCTGGGGAGGAACTGTTGAGTTCTAAGTAGACAGGAATGTTCCAGTTGATGTTGACTATTTTTAAAGACCATTTATTAGAACTAGAGATGAAAGGGCATGAAGAAAACTCTTCAGTTGAGATTAATGACCTTTTAAATATTTAATGTTGGTTGGAGCATGTCAGATTGTCTTGCTTGTGTGGCATGATCGATTCTGACAGTAACAGGGGCATCCCGGGAGGGGGGGGAAGTAAACAAAGCCAAGATGGCAGCTGCAACCTCAAGATAAAAACCCCACCCCTTGGCATATGCAAAAGAGACAGGGCTTCAATCATGCAGAATTGCCCACCATCTTGATATTTTGGACCCCCACTCGACAGATGCCATGGATAATCTTTAGCTCAACTGGTCTCACAAAAGTCCAACTTCCGAAAAACACGAGCTTCTAATTTAGGCTTAGATGGGAAAGACCGGGGAAAAAACTAGATAATTGTACAGCATTCTAGTTCTCAGTAAAGGAATTCTGCCACTCAAGGCTTCTGTTGTGAATTGGCTACCCTAGTGAAAGGCAACAAAGATTAGAGGCCATGGCAGTGATGGCAGTTTGTGGACTTTATGCAAATATCAACTCCTTCAGCCGATTCTTTGGCCAGAGGATACTTAAAAGGCTCCATTTTCCATTCATGCTGCATCTGTAAACATTTTCCAGCTTGTTGCATAGTTGTAAGGCCAAGATATCACACATTTTGTAAAAAGCATATTAAAAAAGTTCTTTCATCTTTTACATTCAATTCAGTAATTCCAGATTTATTTTTGTTAACGTGTGCAACCAGCCCTTCACTATATTGGCCTATTAACCTTGCTCTGTCTTTCAAAAATGTCATGAGCATCTGAAAATAGCTTCTTTTTGATGAATGCAGGTGCCATTATTAATAATTACCTGCTCCCTTGACCTTTTTTTTTACTGACCCATGTTTGTGTAATTAGTACTTCTACTTTACTGGAAAAAAATAGAATTTATTCTGTCTTTGAAATTCATATATATTTGTGTGTGTGTGTGTGTGTGTGTGTGCGTGTGTGCGCGCACACACACACAGAGTTTTACATTTAGTAAGGCTGCAAAGAGAAGCGATGATAGATTCTAGGCAGAGGGAAAGAAATTTGTCCATTTTGTAATTGTCACACTGTGAACTTGTAAGGGAAGGCCTTATCTTTCTCCAATCCATATTCTCTGGTTTGAATTACAAATCCCAGAATTCACAGTGAGGATAATGCTATGGGTCCATATATACTGTATACCTATCTTCTCCTACTGATCACAACCTGTTGGCAGCAAGGTACCACAGTAGATGAACCTAGTATTGTAATTCTAATCACGGGTAGTTAACCTCTGTTTTTGTTAAAGAACGGTGACAAAATAAATCATGGGATCTCCACCATGCTATGTTACAGTTTGAATCATCATATTTGGAAATACCAGGGCAGAATCTTCCTTCTCATAACTTAAAAGTTTCCTCAAATAGATGTGAATGTAGCTTTCCAATTATCATAAGTCTGAGTGTGGCTTGTTTGCTCCCCACAAAAGCAGGGATGATTTTTTTATTGACCAGTCTTTGATCTGAGAGATTAAAGAAAGTACTGCATGAGCAGTAAAAGGGATAACACAGGGGAGGGGGTCAAGAGGGCTTACGGCTCCTTGGAAATGAAAGTGAACTATTCCATTGGCAGAAAGAGTAATTTAGCATTCTTACCGGGAACTCAGGAGCTTTTTCCCTTTCTACTTTTTTAAAAAGGAAAAAAATATTCACCTGACTTACAGGTTCCTCCATGACTTAATGCTGTGGCTATAATATGAGGTCATCGAGAGGGCACAAGATTCACCAACATAATTCTGCACGGTGCTTTTCAGCTCAAACGGCCCGGCTGTCTCCAGGCTTGCGTTCTTGATTGAAATGTGGCTAGTAGACTTTTGGAATACAGCTGGAAGGCTTAGCAACTCGATATTTTCAACATGAATACGTTTCCTATCTCATTGGAAGTTTGTGTGAATGGCAGACGTTTATGGGCTCATTTTGTCGCCTGCCCCCACCCCTGAAACTTATGACCTCCTACACAAGCCTGTGATCAGATTTTTTAAACACATGAGAGGGCTTCTGATACCTGTGAAAGTAAGGAAGGTAGACTCAAGAATGATCAGAGGAAGGCCATTTTTTTATTAAAAAATATCAAGAATGACAAAATAAAGGAATATTCCATCTTAGTTGTGACTGAACTAAAAAGCGTTGGTTCTTAGAAATAAGCATTCTGTTGCTAATCATGGAGGGAAGAAAGGAGTATTTTTGTGAAGCAATGTTATTTTGGTAAACTAGAGCAAATCAAGGAGAACATTTGGAGGCTGGAAATTGTCTTAGAAAATCTCCTCTTGGTAGGTAGATGTCTGTGGAGAGTCTCAGTCATCCAGGTCCTGGTTGTCTCAAAGGTGATTTTTTCATGAGGCAACTGGACTTTCTTGTTTTTCTTGAAGATGTTTTGCTTCTCATCCAAGAAGCTTCTTCAGCTGTGACTGGATGGTGGGGAATGGCAGGATTTGTACTCCTTGCAGACAGCTGGTCATTTGCATTCTTTTTAGAGAGTTGTCGAGACCATCTGGAGCTTTATCTGTATCTTCAGGGTCACCTGAGTAGTGCAGATGGGTGTGGAGCCTTCTTGGAACTGTTGAGAGGACTGTGTTGTAGACTGGAGATAGATGATGTCGCATCCCTCCCTCTCTTTTGAGAGAGGGCTGTTCAATTTTGACATAGGTGGCCTCTTTGACCCCTCTTTCAAACCAGCGGTCCTCTGTGTCCACATCCTGGACAGAGTGAATTTCAGAAGTGTCTTGCCTAAACAGCTTCTGAGTATTATCTTGTTGTTCTGGACTTAAAAAGAAATATTTCAGCTCCTTTTGCCTAGGACAGTGGTAGGCAACTTGGCTCTTTTATGACTCGTGGACTTCAACTCCCAGAATTCCTGAGCCAGCCATGCTGAGGAGAAATGGAGAGGTTTCCATGCTGAGCCATGCTGGCTCAGGAATTCTGGGAGATGAAGTCCACGAGTCATAAAAGAGCCAAGGTTGCCTACCCCTGGCCTAGGAAATGGTTCCCGCCTAACTCTGTCAAGCTCATTTTCCTTCTTCTTTATCTTTCCAGTATACACCTTGTCCGTTTTGTCTGTTGAGCCTTGAAATTAATCTGGTACTGAATATGTGTCATAGACAGGCCAGTCAGAAAGCTAGCTGAGAAAATTTATCTTTTTTCAATAGAAGACTCATATGAATTGTGCAAATAAATATTTTAAAAATTTGTCTGTTTTTAAAAATGTTTCTGCATTAAATGCAATGCTGCCACCTAGTGTCTAAGCAGTCTAATGACATTATCCAGCAAATATGGGAATATTTCCTAGTTACGGTCTTTGTCTTTCCTTTACCTTTTCAATCAAGTAATGTGGGAGGACACAGAGTCTTGGAGAGGTGTCCATTAAATGACCATTTCTTCTCTGTAGAATGGAAAAAGATGCTCATTTTCACTTGGATTCCCAAGGGCTAAATATTGAAACTGAGGGCAGTATTTAGACTTCAGATTTTGATTCTCTTTCCGTATTTAGATAGCCCAGACAGAGATTGGATTCTGTTTCTTAGGCATTGGATAAAAAGCCCTTTATAAGGGTCGCTTCCTCCATATGTGCTGGCATCTCTGCTGTTTCACTTTTATATTTCTAAAGAAATGCATTCTTACAAATATCATGATGCTTTTTTTTCACTAAAGGAAACCGATTTGATAAAGAGTTTCCAGAACTTTATTTTAATCAGGGTACAAGAAGCATGGAATAATAACTTTGGACATTTTTGCCCATAGGCTCTGAGTAGGAGAAGAGTAATTTAATTGTGCATTGGTAGTTTTCATGTATCAAAGTGATTTTTATATTGGATTTTAGTCACTGTAACGATGTATCATAGTTATAAAGTATCTTGATTGAAGTACTCTCTTTTTCCCACTCTCTCTTTAGGCTGATTTATATTTTCCAATAGAAGAGAGGAAAACAAGCATTTGATTTTAATTGCCATTTCCAACTATTTTTGAAGTTAAATACTGAAGATGAAAAATGATACTTAGCATAATGCCATAATGACTGGGAGTATAGTGAATTGTTCCTTGCCCATTATCCTTTTTTTTTTTTAAATTTTCAAAGATGGCCTCTATGAAATGCAGTAGCTCCTGGCTGTGTTCCTCTTTTCCACTGATAGATGTGAGGTTTCAAAGTTGAGAGTTGAGAAACTTTTTCTTCTGTTGGTTTCTAATGCACAAAATAGTCTGGAACACAATATTCACTTGTGGGGATAAATAAGTGATGTATAAAAAGATATGATCTAAATCAGGGGTTCCCAACCGGGGGTACGAGACGATATTCCAGGGGGTGCAAAAACTTGGGTTTTCCAAATTATAGTGTATGTGCATAATTGGTTGCCGTTATTTCGAACTTTTGTAAGGGATGCGAGAATATATCAGAAGCATTCTAGGGGTGTGGGGTATGGAAAAGATTGGGAGCCACTGATCTAAATGAACCACTCACCACTGCACGATATAAAGCACCCTATAAATTACGTGTGAAGATTATTACATATGGACATTGGTTTCAACGATTCCTTTTCTATTCTTTGGCATTTTATGCTTAATATAGTCTGGATACTGATTTGATTTTTAAACGGCTGCAATCTTGCGATCCAGCCATTTATAAAAATGAAAACAACCATAGTAAAACCATTAAAAACAATATCATTAAAATTAAATATATCTCAGTAACATTTAACATCTGAATGGCATTGCACTATTTATTTATTAGATTTTTTTTTAATCCTATTTTTATTATTTTATAAGTAATTCAAGGTGGCAAACATATATAATACTTCTTATCCCCACAACAGAAACCCTGTGAGGTGAATTAGGCTGAGGTAGAGGGACTAGCCCAAAGTCACCCAGCTGGCTTTCATGCCTAAGCCAGGACTAGAACTCACAATCTCCTGGTTGCTAGGCCAGCAATTTAACCACTATACCAAATTGGCAAATCCTTGGAAGAACTTTGGTTTGACCAACTTCCAGAAAGCCAACATACGCAGGGTGAGCTGAATCTATTTTGGAAGATATTCTGAAAAAGGAGGGCTGCAACAGATCAGCATATATTTCTCAGGTCCCTTAATGTTATGGTAGAGGGGATTCAAGGAAATATTTAAAAGCATGAGGGATAAGGGAGAGTAGGGAATTCTGAAGAGCCTCATATTAGTGATTCAACCTTACCATAATGATTTGGGCATTTTTAGCAATGTCAAAAATCGGAACTCCCTAGAAACATATTATGAAAAAGTATTCCTTCCAAAGAATTTTAACAAAACCTTGTCTAAAAACCAAAGAACGTACCTCAAAAACCAAAGGATATTTGGCTTCTTTGTTAAAAGATGCACACTCTTTTTTATATCACGTTACTAATTTTGCATTAAATTATGATTGGTCATCCTAGGCTTCAGCTTACCTATAATGTTAATTCATTCACTGAATCCTATTACTATATTCGTCTCTTCTAGGGCTGCCCAGTTAGTGGAGCAACCACAACACTTTTTAACTGGCCTTTTTTCCTCTAAAATGAGTTGTTAGTAGATTTCTGACTTACTTACCATTGATGATCACAATAAAAATTTAATGTGTTGCAAAATGTAATCTCTTATGGGACCCAATCTGAAGAAGAAGTGTCTTCACTAATTCGTTGTCCTTGCATTTCTGCAGAAGCCTGGCAAGAGAAAACAAGACAAATCCCATACCAGCATTAAGAACTAATTCTTAAAGTTGCCACTCTTGGGATTTATCCTTCATCATAGGTATCTGTGGAGGGACAAGGGCAGGGTAGGCAACCTTGGCTCTTTTATGACTTGTGGACTTGAAGTCCACGAGTCATAAAAGAGCCAAGGTTGCCTACCCCTGGACAAGGGGGATAAGCAAGTGATGAAATTTGTACTAGGATGTCATGATGCACATTCTGCCGCTTATGTATTTGCATGTACCATCCCAATTCAAGTATAAAAGGGTGGGGCTTACATTGTATATTATGACATCATCATAATCAAGAAGGAACGTCTTGTGTCCACAATACTAGATTAATGTTAGATGTGTATGTGTTTGTTAGTAGGAACTTAACATGCCATCGGGGTATAAGAATTAGTGCAACAGTGTGTCACATTCTCAGGCTATTGTCTTTATCTGGCTAAAATTGTCTTGAATTTTTCCACATACCTAACATTACAGCATGGCTACTTAGAAATATTGCCTCAAGCTACTGCAAAGAAATGATTTCTCTCAGACAAAATGAGGGTGCAGCTGCATTTGATACCCTCTAAAATTTAGATCAAATGCTTCCCCACTCCTTTTCCACAGCTGAATGGATATCACGCTTTGATCTCTCACATTTAGTGCTAGCTGGTAGTTGTTTATTCCTCTCTAGCTCCAACTCTAATTCCAACCTATTTCTCACACGTGTATTTATAAATGCCAGAAAGTTAATTTACTAAACCCCTTACCACATTCATATGAAATCGGTTAGGCTTCATCTGTGAATTAGGACATATTCTTCCTCAGAAATTCATTCCATTATTTTGAACTGAACAAAGTTAAAAATTGTAGTCAACTAATGCTGAAGATTAATGGGAGGATCAGTTTTTCAAATCATGTTTCAGATTTAGATTCCGTGTTAGAATCTTTGAACCAGTCATACGAAAAGGCGGTTTGCCAAACTGCTGAATCAATTTTGTGGTTAAGTGCACACCTCCACTTTTTATAAGTCTGAAAGTTGTTATTTATAGCTCAAACTACGCTGCTGCAGACTTATGCTCATCACTTCTTTCTCATAGCTAGATGGTGTGTCTCCCATTCACTGAGGTCACTATCGCACCTTCATGTTGACAAAATGATTAGAGCATGTTTTCCCTTTGAAGCAGGGGAAATCCCACCAGCATTTCGAAGCGGGAACTTTTGAGAACAATGAATGTGAAAAGATCAGCCGCACCCAAATTTTAATGCCGCTCATTAGAGAGATGCCCACTGAGAGTTCTCTTCTAGTATGCCAACTTCTCAGTAATTTTAGAAAGTCAGGACTACTTGCATGTTCTTTTTTTCTAAAGGCAGATACCTGATATGCCTTTCTTTTATTGAGATTTCAAAATGTTCTCTGTGATTCCCAGTTTAAAACATCAGCCTTGTGTATCATTCAGCAATAATGTCCTCTTCTCCCATTTTTAGAGCCAATGTTCTGCCCTGATCAGTTTACCTTCTACACATAGGCAAGATTGAAGAAGAGCACAGAGTCTGACCCTTTCAGTTTGCTTGCCTGGTTGTTCTTGTAGAAACAATACTACTTATAAAAGCAGTGCTTTTTTTTGTCATAGAACGCACAGAACGGTGTTCTGGCACCTTTTTTTGAAGGGAAGAACCGGCTCCTTCTAAACTGCCAGCATGAATAAAGCTCTGGCTTGGTGAAAGGAAGCTGCCTGGGGAAATTGGGGACATTGAAGGTCGATCCGGAAACACTTCCACGGCGCTGAAAGCAGACCCTATTTCAGTGGTGGCGAACCTATGGCACGGGTGCCAGAGGCGGCAATCAGAGCCCTCTCTGTGGGCATGCGTGCCATCACCCCAGTCCTAGGCCTTCAGCTGGGTTTTATAAAACCTTTTCGCTTTAGGCCTCGGCCACGGTGTACCAAAAAAAAAAGGTTCAATCAGTCAATTTCAACTTCTCGCAGGAAAAAAAAGATCTTGCAAAGTTGGAATTGATTGATTGAACTTTTTAGTCCCACCCAGTCTGCCGTTACCACCGTAGCCACGCCCAGCCAATGGGCCACACCCAGCCAATGGGCCACACCCACCCGGCACCCGACGATGCATAAGTGGGTTTTGGGTTGCAGTTTGGGCACTCGGTCTCTAAAAGGTTCACCATCACTGCCCTATTCTCTGCCTTGGTTCATGGGGTTCCCCCCACTGCCGCTACCGCCTGTCCTCACCCCTGGGTTGGCTATCAGGGACCAGGACTGACTCCTGGAGCAAATCTCTTTGAGGAACCATGCGCGCTCCCAAAGCAGCCTTGGTCACTCTGGCTCCAGAGGAAGCCTCTGTGTCATCAGAGGCAGAGGAGGACGAGGTGGCAGAAGACATGCTGGCTCTGAACAAGCGCCCTCTCAAAAGCTGCGGCAATGGCATCCGTCAGCTGATGCTGCTCATGTGATCTGCGCCTCAGAAGCTCCCTAAAGCGGTTCTCTCCCCCCCCCATAAAGGGCTTTCGACTGGAGCCAGAGCTGTGTGTGAGTTCTGGCACCTTTTTTTTTTTTTTTTTTTTTTACAAAAAAACCACTGTATAAAAACATTTGAAATGAACAAGAACCCCTGGATAATTGGTCTTAAATTAAATGGAGAATCTCCAGAGACTGTGGAAGTTGTCCATCTTACTTATACCCTTTACTTGAAAGGTGATGTGAGCAACTTTTGCTCTACCTAAAAAACTCACCACATTGTTGTTGGTTTTTCAAACATATGTTAGTTTTCTCAGTACTGTACAGAAACCATTTTGGGGATGTATACATGGGTCAGAGATTTACCACTCCAGTGAGTGAAATATTTTTGGAACAGTAAACACAATAGAGACAAACCTTACAACATTCAGAGAAAGAAAAGAGCCCATGGAGATAATATAACATAAGCAATGAAAAGTGTGATAGTTTCAAGCTGACTTTTAGGGTTAACTTTCCTATATTCATGGCACTTTTTGTAAAGAGAATGGAATGTCACTCCCTCCTAAGTTAATTTCTGAATCAAAATTAACCTCCTTCGGGGTTCCTGAAACTTTTTCATACCATGGCCGGTGTGTTGCAGAAGAGACAGAGGCTTTCAAAGAGAGATGCAGTGTACATTGTGGGGACTTACATAGAGTTAATGATAATAGTCACTTCCAAGAGAATGGAGTCGGAAGAATTGATTTTGAAACTGTGCTAAGAAAAAAAAGAATTGTTCTAAATATGTAGGCGGATGGAGGCATCTGAAGATTGATCCAGGAACCCGATCTTTAAGTAGGAGTTAGAAGAGAACGTTTTCTTGCGAGTGGAAAAGTTGTTGGCAGTACTATCTGTTCTTTGTAGTAGGCAATTTGGGGTCCCCCAGCTGTTCATAGCTAGTGATAAGGGGATATGGGAGGAACCGTTTAAACCAGGGGTAGGCAACCTTGGCTCTTTTATGACTCGTGGACTTCAACTCCCAGAATTCCTGAGCCAGCATGGCTCAGCTTGGAAACCTCTCCCTTTTCCCTCAGCATGGCTGCTCAGGAATTCTGGGAGTTGAAGTCCACGAGTCATAAAAGAGCCAAGGTTGCCTACCCCTGGTTTAAACTATCTGGAAGATTGGAGTTACGGGAATTGAAATCCGAATTCATTATCCGAAAGAATCCAGCTTTTGAAGAGGGCTGATGGACACTTTTTATTCAGTTGTTTTGTCCATGTCCATCTTTTGCCCAACGTTTAAGGGCATTTATTTATGTTGTTTGTTCTAGAAAAAAAATATAGTATGCTACCTGCTTTTATTGTATTTTTTCCTCTAAACTTTTTATTTTCTCTGCCCCCTGCCCCCCCCGACCCCAGTTCTACAGCCTTTAGTTGTGATGCTCAAGCATGCCTCTTCTGCAGGCACTCTAAGCTGCTCGCAGCTCCTCAGCCATGTTGGTTGTCAGAAAAACATGTTTCAGAGCTATGCGTTTTGACAGGTTGGAAACATTAGTTGCATATTTTTTTTCTTTCCCAGACAAAAGCGAATAGGGACAACTAATATTCTCCTAAGGCAGTCAACTTAATTGAATCCTTGAAGAAATTAAATTCTTAAACTGCAAAAAACAGGGTGTGCTTCAGCCTCCTCATTATATTGCTGGCAGGATCTCTTGTCTTGATCCAAGCTCCCACCTCCGGTCCATTTTGCTCCCTTTGGCTGCCATAACTGATGATAGTCTTAGACTAGCTTCATTAGCAAGGTAGGAAAAAAAACTGTAGCCATATAACATGGAAATGAGCAGATGGTCCACATCCCACCTGCACGGCTGGGAGACTGCTTACTAATCTCTTTATTAGCAGCATTGCTCGATAGCAGAGCAGATGCTTTGTGTACAGAAGGTCCTAAAACTAACCTTTGACTTCTTAAATTAAAAGAAAAAAAAAGATGGCGGCGGGGGGGGGGGGGGAAACATTGCCACTCTGAGTAAAACATTCCGGGATAGGTGGAAAAATAACTTTGTGTTGCTTTAATGTATTTTCTAACTTGACTCAGTAGATTCTCAGCTTCTGGACAGAGATTTGATTGGCTGAACACCGAGAGCAGACCACCCATAGGCTTCCTGCCCTGCCAACTCAACAGCAATTGACAAATTAGCCAAGGGCTTTCACACAATGTTTGGCTGCTTGCATCAAAGTTTAAGTTGATATCTTCTTCCCATTTCAGATATTAGCTGGGCTGACCACTGAAAGTTGCTGGAGTGTTTATAATGGCATAGTATCCTATGCTGCACCTGGAAGACAGTTTATGGGACATGCACGGTTCTATCTACTAACAAAGACTGCCAGGAAATCCTGAAAGAACAGAGCAGGGTGCTTGCTCTCCCTCTCTCCCTGATCTGCTGCTTGAAGCATTTGTCTGCCTAAAGATAGGGCCAGTCTTGCATTAATCCACAATTCCCCTGAGTTTGGAATCAGATAACTGTGGAAGGCCCATCCGGTGCCACCGGTAAATTAGACCAACTAATCTCAGTCTGATCTTTCCTGCATGCTTCCTGCAGCAGCATTGGGCCTAAGCATCTACATCAGGCAATCCTGAATCACAGTTCTCCTAATTCAGAACCTATCATATTGAATCAATTGTGACAGATGCCAGGAATCTGAACTCCCCTCCCATTTATTGCCAAAATATCAGATTTACATAAAACACCACTTGAATCTGGCTGAGGATAGTTGCAGCAGGTTTAGGGCAGTTTATTTTATAGTGCAGAAATAGGCATTGCTAGCCTTATTACTCTGGTAAAATATCATCATAACTAGTGGTCATGCAATAGTATTACAGTAGCAGTTCAGTAGGCAATATTGTAATGAGGGAAAGATCACTAATGAAACTGCTCAGATTCATCATTTGGTAAAGCAGCTCATAGACATCATCCTTGTTGTGGTGGAAGTTAGGAAAATGGAGGAGGCTGTATGTCATCTTCCCCCATCTTCTCTGTCTCTGTCTTTCCAATCATATTTATATGCCATTCATCTCTTGGCAGCTTACAATAAAACCATAAATAAACAATATTACAAAAATATGATATACTATAATATTAAAATATAATGTTAAAAAATAATATTATTATTAACAAAAGATTAAAGAGATATGATAGGACAGAGCATTCGATGTTACAAACAATGTAACCATGTCATAAAGTCTTCAATTTCTTTTTTTTTCTTTTTTTTAAAAAGTATTTTATTAATTTTCTAGTTTTACAATCGTAAGTACTTAATAAACAACATGTTGCCTGGGTCCATTAGTAATTCAGTGGTACATATTAGCTTCCTCAGTCTAGATATAATACTAGACCATCCAGTGCTTCCTCTCTTCTTCTGGTGGTATACATTTTCCATACTGGGCAAATACAATTCTTATTGCTGTTAATACATATACAATTAAATATTAGCATCTTTGTTACATTTTTCTAATATTATATATAATATCAGTAATGTCAATTTAGAATATCTTTTCTAACCAAAACATATCTCAATTGCATTTGCTCTTAATATCCATTTGTTCAATCTATATCCTATTTTTCCCACTTTTCTTTAAATTTTGATTTCCCTTCAGTGTTCAAAGTGTCTCTATCGCTTATAATTTTCTCATAATAAATTATATTTGGGCAACCAAAGGCTTCCCTTGTTCAAACCCACTTAGCATTTTCATATTTCCCTTCTCATACCAAAATATAAAATTCTAGTTATAAATCCGATCTCTCTAGTTCTAATAACACTTCTATTTCTAACAATTATCTATTCTCTTAGCCATGTTCAAACATCACTTTAATAGTATAATATCCCATCTAATGGGCCAGGACCTCTATTTTCTTCAGTCTTACTCTAGCTTTCTTCCTTTGCCAACTAACTTTCCAAGTCAATGCCTTTGAATTCTATTTTTATGTATATTGTTTGGAATAAGAAAGACAATTTGGTTAAGGTATTTTTGGAAGAACGCTCAGCCTATTGATATTCATTAAACAGCCTCCCTCCTTCTCCAATTTCTCACAATTCTCCTAACAGCTTTATTTTACATTCGATCGACTCTTCTTTCTTATCCTCAAGAGTGTTCTGAGATCTTGACAGGTAAGATGTCTTTTCCGTGTCTTCTAATTCTTCATTTGTCTTAGTCTGTTTGTTAATTCCTTCCTTTTGGTCTTCCATTTTTGGATTGGCTTCCTCTAATTTTCCTTCTGTTTTCTGGGTTACTAGTTCCTTCTTTATAGTCATTTTCTGAATTTGTGGATTGAGATTAGAAAATTGTTCTTTTATCTCCTTTGCACTATTTTTAGTGTCATCATGAGCTAAATCAATTGTCTCTTGTATTAATTTTAACATAGAAAGAATTTCTTCTGAGCTTTGTCAACATTTTCTTGTTGATATGTCAAGCTGGGGACTTTGGAGATAAGTATTAGAGATGGTTTTTTACCATTTAAAGCTGAGTATGGAATATCCATTTTGTTTTTGTATGTGGTCTCTATAGTCCAATCTATTTAGGGATTTAAAAAGTTTCAGTCAATTGTCATTTGAGCTCCAAGTTATCCAGCCAGCCTACTAGTCCATCATTAAGCCTCCCCTAAGCAAATATAAGCAAAATTCAGGTTTTTCTGTCCAAAGAAAAACATGTCCTTTCTGTCCAGAGAGAAAAAAACAATTAAAAGTTGTTCATTAGCCAAAGGTTTATAATGCAAAGTATTCCATCATCTCAATCCATAATGCATGTTTCTTCTACAGATAAATAGCTCCATGACACAGCTCCAAAAATCAGTTAGTATTTATATTCATAGTCCAGGCAGGCCAGTTTCAAAATAGTTTATCGTCTCTGCCACACAGAAAGCAGCCCAAGAGTTTTTTCGCCTCCTTTTCCCAGCTGCAGTCTTGAAAAGTGAAAGTTTCCAAGGACAACAAAAGTCTTATCTGAGTCTGGGCTTCCTTTAAACATAATAAATTGTAGTGCCATGGTTTGCCACTAGATGGCGTTGATGCCATCTTCCAGCTTTTTAAGTCCAAACTTATATTATAAGCTTTTCAAGTCTCTTTAAAAAATAAATAAATCTCAAAAGCACTTTTAGTCCCCAAATTTCAATATATATATATATTCCAAATTAATCTTGTAATTTTCTCTGTTTTCCCCCAAGCAATTAATTTGCCGCTTTTCTTTTCTTGAGGGAATGGGGCAGAAATTCCCCTTCCCACTCTCCTCAGGGAGGATTATTTGCTTAAAGTCATAAAGAGAGGATAGGGTCTCACACAATTCCATTCACGTTGCTCAAAAGTTGCTCGTTAGTGCTTTTTTTCTTCGGTTGTCAGCAGCTTCTGACTGGCCACATGAATGTAGCCAGTCTTTCCCCTGCCAGTTTGGAAAGCTTCCTCAGATCAAACGGAAGGGCTGCTGCCCTTCTTTGTTGCCTCTCCGGGGTGACTTTTGACCCTTTTTAGGGTTCCCAGCAGGGCGAAGTTGAATGCAGAAGGTGGAGCCCCATTTTCCTGCGCCCATCACACCACGACGTCAAACTGCGTTTCTATAAAGTCTCCATTTTCTTGAGACCCTCAAGCCTGTTGACTCAACTAGATTTTGAGGGACTTCTGCAAGGACATCAAGAATGGGGCCAATCTCACCTGGGGAGGGAAAGATGTTCTACAGAGTGGGTGCCACAGTAGATAAAGGCTGTCTCCTGGGTCCTGATAGATATAGTTCTTTAGCAAACAGGATCCACAACATGCTTCTTCTGCTGGACCTGATGGGCTCTTGTTCAAGAATCCTGTGACCTACTCATAAGAATATTACTGCTTTTTTCTGTTGCCTAGGTCCCTTTAATCTAACCCAGATATGTCAAACACAAGGCCCGGGGGCCAGATGCGGCCCACAAAGTGGTTTCATGTGGCCCGCAAAGCCATCCTGGAAACAGTGAGGGAATGGCCCCTACTGCCTTGGCCCTGGCCCAGGCCGGCCGGGAACAAATGTACAATTTTGTGGTGGCCATCTATGCTGAAACGCATTCAATCTTAGCTTCACAAAGCCATCTGGAACCAGCGAGGAACCAGTCCCTGCCGTGTCAGCCCTGCCCCCTGGGTGCATGCTGGGGAGGTGTCATCCTTTGTGAGAAATGAAGAAATGCACCATCGCCTGGAAGTGGCCAGCAAATGGCCCTCGCCTACTTCACATATCCAGCTTGATGGGCTCCGGCGGAGGGGTTTCAGCAGGCAGTGAGGCTCCTCCAGTGGACCATGCCTTGGCACTTGCCCCGGTCCCACCCCCTTCTGCCAGAGACCCTCAGATCTGTCCCATTCCTGCCCAGGCCCCCACAGACACCCTTGAATCGAACGATGTAGAACTGGCCATGCCCACCCAATAGGCCACACCCACTCCATCCACACCCACCCAGTAGGCCACACCACCCTGGCCACACACACCCGCCCCCCTGAGGGCAACCGCAATGCTGATGCGGCCCTCAATGAAATTGAGTTTGACACCCCTGATCTAACCTATCAACCAAGGGTTTCCCAAGTATATTAAATAGATGAGTATGGTTAGATAGACATATTACAATTATTTAACCACAAAATTCAAGCCAGAGATTTAAAAAGGTTTCCAAATCATTTTTTCATCTGGATGCAACCAAATGCCCATTGCTTTATCTTGATGTCTTGAGTAAGTTTCGGAGACTTTGTCCCAGGACCACAAATGGGTTGACACAGGAAAGAAATCAAGCTTTCTTGGTGGAAGTTTTATTATAGGAATACCTGCTTAAAGTCAATTGTGAAACAGTGTAGGTCCACATTTATAGGGGCGGCAAAATGAAAGCTTTCATTTTGCTTCCTATTACTTTGTAATGTGAAAATTGGAAAATCAGTTCAGCTAAGGCTGTGCTTCTAATGCAGAAGGCCCCTAGGGAACAATAACTTACAGCCCAATGGCAAAGCGATCTGCTCACACATACAGTATGTGGCTGAATGGAATGGGGACTTACATTGACAGACTGCTTTTAAGGATTGGGCTGTAAAATATAAGAGGTTTAATGGTGATTTGTATTTATAAAACACCTGTGCACTGTGANGGACAGCCATTTGTCCGAAATGGTATAGGGTTTCCTGCCTGAGCAGGAGGTTGGACTAGATGACCTCCGAGGTCCCTTCCAACTTTATCATTATTATTATTATTATTATTATTATTATTATTATTATTATTATTATTATTATTATTATTATTATTATTATTATTATTATTATTATTATTATTATTATTATTATTATTATATCTGGCTGAGGATAGTTGCAGCAGGTTTAGGGCAGTTTATTTTATAGTGCAGAAATAAGCATTGCTAGCCTTATTACTCTGGTAAAATATCATCATAACTAGTGGTCATGCAATAGTATTACAGTAGCAGTTCAGTAGGCAATATTGTAATGAGGGAAAGATCACTAATGAAACTGCTCAGATTCATCATTTGGTAAAGCAGCTCATAGACATCATCCTTGTTGTGGTGGAAGTTAGGAAAACTGAGGAGGCTGTATGTCATCTTCCCCCATCTTCTCTGTCTCTGTCTTTCCAATCATATTTATATGCCATTCATATCTTGACAGCTTACAATAAAACCATAAAATAAACAATATTACAAAAATATGATATACTATAATATTAAAATATAATGTTAAAAATAATATTATTATTAACAAAAGATTAAAGAGATACAGTAGGAGAGAGCATTCGATGTTACAAACAATGTAACCATGTCATAAAGTCTTCATTTTCTTTTTTTTTCTTTTTTTAAAAAAAGTATTTTATTAATTTTCTAGTTTTACAATCATAAGTACTTAATAAACAACATGTTGTCTGGGTCCATTAGTAATTCAGTGGTACATATTAGCTTCCTCAGTCTAGATATAATACTACACTATCCAGTGCTTCCTCTCTTCTTCCGGTGGTATACATTTTCCATACTGGGCAAATACAATTCTTATTGCTGTTAATACATATACAATTAAATATTAGCATCTTTATTACATTTTTCTAATATTATATATAATATCAGTAATGTCAATTTAGAATATCTTTTCTAACCAAAACATATCTCAATTGCATTTGCTCTTAATATCCATTTGTTCAATCTATATCCTGTTTTTCCCACTTTTCTTTAAATTTTGATTTCCCTTCAGCGTTCAAAGTGTCTCTATCGCTTATAATTTTCTCATAATAAATTATATTTGGGCAACCAAAGGCTTCCCTTGTTCAAACCCACTTAGCATTTTCATATTTCGCTTCTCATACCAAAATATAAAATTCTAGTTATAAATCCGATCTCTCTAGTTCTAATAACACTTCTATTTCTAACAATTATCTATTCTCTTAGCCATGTTCAAACATCACTTTAATAGTATAATATCCCATCTAATGGGTCAGAACCTCTATTTTCTTCAGTCTTATTCTAGCTTTCTTCCTTTGCCAACTAACTTTCCAAGTCAATGCCTTTGAATTCTATTTTTATGTATATTGTTTGGAATAAGAAAGACAATTTGGTTAAGGTATTTTTGGAAGAACGCTCAGCCTACTGATATTCATTAAACAGCCTCCCTCCTTCTCCAATTTCTCACAATTCCCCCAACAGCTTTATTTTACATTCGATCGACTCTTCTTCCTTATCCTCAAGAGTGTTCTGAGATCTTGACAGGTAAGATGTCTTTTCCGTGTCTTCTAATTCTTCATTTGTCTTAGTCTGTTTGTTAATTCCTTCCTTTTGGTCCTCCATTTTTGGATCTGCTTCCTCTAATTTTCCTTCTGTTTTCTGGGTTACTAGTTCCTTCTTTATAGTCATTTTCTGAATTTGTGGATTTAGATTAGAAAATTGTTCTTTTATCTCCTTTGCATTATTTTTAGTCTCATCATGAGCTAAATCAATTGTCTCTTGTATTAATTTTAACATAGAAAGAATTTCTTCTGAGCTTTGTCAACATTTTCTTGTTGATATGTCAAGCTGGGGACTTTGGAGATAAGTATTAGAGATGGTTTTTTTACCATTTAAAGCTGAGTATGGAACATCCATTTTGTTTTTGTATGTGGTCTCTATAGTCCAATCTATTTAGGGATTTAAAAAGTTTCAGTCAATTGTCATTTGAGCTCCAAGTTATCCAGCCAGCCTACAGTCCATCATTAAGCCTCCCCTAAGCAAATATAAGCAAAATTCAAGTTTTTCTGTCCAAAGAAAAACATGTCCTTTCTGTCCAGAGAGAAAAAAACAATTAAAATTTGTTCATTAGTCAAAGGTTTATAATGGAATGTATTCCATCATCTCACTCCATAATGCATGTTTCTTCTACAGATAAATAGCTCCATGACACAGCTCCAAAAATCAGTTAGTATTTATATTCATAGTCCAGGCAGGTCAGTTTCAAAATAGTTTATCGTCTCTGCCACATAGATAAGCAGCCCAAGAGTTTTTTTTGCCCCCTTTTCCCAGCTGCAGTCTTGAAAAGTGAAAGTTTCCAAGGACAAAAGTCTTATCTGAGTCTGGGCTTCAAGCCAAGTTTCCTTTAAACATAATAAATTGTAGTGCCGTGGTTGGCCACTAGATGGCGTTGATGCCATCTTCCAGCTTTTAAAGTCCAAACTTATATTATAAGCTTTTCAAGTCTCTTTAAAAAAAATCTCAAAAGCACTTTTAGTCCCCAAATTTCAATATATATATATATATATATATATTCCAAATTAATCTTGTAATTTTCTCTGTTTCCCCCCAAACAATTAATTTGCCGCTTTTCTTTTCTTGAGGGAATGGGGTGGAAATTCCCCTTCCCTCTCTCCTCAGGGAGTATTATTTGCTTAAAGTCATAAAGAGAGGATAGGGTCTTACCCAGTTCCATCCACGTTGCTCAAAAGTTGCTCGTTAGTGCTTTTTTTCTTTGGTTGTCAGCAGCTTCTGACTGACCACATGAATGTAGCCAGTCTTTCCCCCACCAGTTTGGAAGGCTTCCTCAGATCAAATGGAAGGGCCACTGCCCTTCTTTGTCGCCTCTCTGGAGTGACTTTCGACCCTTTTTAGGATCCCCAGCAGGGCGAAGTTGAACGCGGAAGATGGAGCCCCGTTTTCCTGCGCCCATCACACCACAACGTCAAACTGCGTTTCTATAAAGTCTCCATTTTCTTGAGACCCTCAAGCCTGTTGACTCAACTAGATTTTGAGGGACTTCTGCAAGGACATCAAGAATGGGGCCAATCTCACCTGGGGAGGGAAAGATGTTCTACAGAATGGGTGCCACAGTAGAAAAAGTCTGTCTCCTGGGTCCTGATAGATATAGTTCTTTAGCAAACAGGATCCACAACATGCTTCTTCTGCTGGACATGGTGGGATCTTGTTCAAGAATCCTGTGACCTACTCATAAGAATATTACTGCTTTTTTCGGTTGCCTAGGTCCCTTTAATCTAACTTATCAACCAAGGGTTTCCCAAGTATATTAAATAGATGAGTATGGTTAGATAGACATATTGCAATTATTTAACCACAAAATTCAAGCCAGAGATTTAAAAAGGTTTCCAAATCATTTTTTCATCTGGATGTAATCAAATGCCCATTGCTTTATCTTGATGTCTTGAGTAAGTTTCGGAGACTTTGTCCCAGGACCACAAATGGGTTGACACAGGAAAGAAATCAAGCTTTCTTGGTGGGAGTTTTATTATAGGAATACCTGCTTAAAGTCAATTGTGAAACAGTGTAGGTCCACATTTATAGGGGCGGCAAAATGAAAGCTTTCATTTTGCTTCCTATTACTTTGTAATGTGAAAATTGGAAAATCAGTTCGGCTAAGGCTGTGCTTCTAATGCAGAAGGCCCCTAGGGAACAATAACTTACAGCCCAATGGCAAAGCGATCTGCTCACACATACAGTATGTGGCTGAATGGAATGGGGACTTACATTGACAGACTGCTTTTAAGGATTGGGCTGTAAAATATAAGAGGTTTAATGGTGATTTGTATTTATAAAACACCTGTGCACTGTGA